>NC_133940.1:24680862-24983893 GCF_031877795.1 Strix aluco | reverse complement strand
GATTTTCCAGTTTGAGAGACTTATGGTAGAATAAAAATGTTTAAAGAAAAGGATAAATTCCAGAGAGATGGAGGGAGGAAAAAAAATATCTAAGTCTACCAACCCTGTGATTATAACATTTAGTTTGCTAATTTTACAGGTAAAATACAGTCAATAACCTATACTGTCTGTACAGTTCTTAGGTCACTTATTTCAACCAGTTCTTTTTCTAAACCCAATAGACATTTTTTTTTTAATCATGCAGTGAAATCAGTTTTATGTTGTTACTGTTTTCCAGATTAGAGTGCTGTAGTTCCTTCTTGGCCTAGTTATTAGTCAATTTGAATAATTCATTAATTATTTCTTTGTTTTTTTCAGAAGTTTTTTAGTTCCAATATAGGAGTGGGGCTTAAACTCTGAACTTAAAGTGTTAGGTCCAGGATAATTGTTACAGTTTGGCCTTTATGCACTATAATCTTTCATCTAATAGAAGTTTCCATGGGTCTAGATTTTTTTATAGTTTTCATGTGTTGTGTAATTAGTAAGTTGGGGCTTCATTTTTATTCATCTTACTCTAATTTTAGTAATTTACTTCATTGGGATCAATGGTGTTACTTCCTCACATACCAATATTATGCCCTGTATTATTAATACATATATAAATATTGCAAGGATTATTTAATGCATCCAGGACTTATTTCAGATATGCACTTCTCATTTGCATGAGAGAAAAATCATTCCTGAAGTGTTTTCAGCATCTCTATTTGTTTTTATTGCTTTAAGGGGAAATGCCTTTGTTGTGTTTGCAAGTTTATTTCTCTCATTAACATGATCAGTTGGTATTAAAAAAAAAAAAAAAAAAAATCTCAAACCTGTAGTTCTTAATGGGATAAAATCACACAAACAATTTGTTTCATTAGGAATACCTGTTAGTAGATCACTAGAGATATCAAAGCATCTAAATCAATTTCTTAAGCAATTCCACATCACATCCTCTTTCAAATGTTAGTTCTCTACTAAATTAACAATCTGAAAGCACAAAGCTGAGGGGTAGATTCAAATAGCATACAAATGCTTCTGTAGCACATTGCACTACCAATTTGTGTCTCCAGGGCTATGGCATTTTGTTTTCTGATTGGATTTATTTACTGTATATTTTAGATATATAATCAGATAACTGCAGGTCAGATCTGCTGGTTACAATAGATAGCTTTATCAGTGTTTTGTATAGAAATTCTACCCTAAAAATAACAGTATATAAATAGACTTTTAATCTCTGCTGTAATGTTTGTACACACTTATCTTTCTTTTCTTTCATACTCCTAATTAGTTGCAGTTATCTTATATTCACTAAGTAGACAAGTGATAATTATAAGAATTCATAGCCTGATTCTAATCTAACATTTGTCAGTTTTATACCAGGTTACATCACTGACTTTCCCAGCATTAATTCAGGAGACCAAAATCAGGATCTTATTGCTTAATCTACATCACTAACTCTACTCCCACTTTCAAATTTACAGATATTTCTTTGAACTGAACAGATGTGAAATCATCTTTGGTTTAGAATATCTTCACTTTGTTGTTCAACATTAGTTATGCTGAACATAATTAATGAGCTTTCAGTGTGTTCAGGAGAAGGTCTCCTCTGTGATGTCTGTTCCAGTAAATTATCCACTGCCAGGAAATACTGTTCAGCCTTGAGGTCAAATGGCATGGCCTGTTCATAAAAGTCTTTCCCCCTACCACTCCTCTATGTGTGATCATATTCACACTGCTTTCTAGGAACGACCTCTGACCTGTGCTAATCCCCCAAATTGTACACAGGAATTTTTCTGAGAGTGCCAGTTGATACAGGTCACTGTAGAGCATGCTGTTAGTTCAATAGTAAGCTGAACCTGTCACGGCACAGGTTAGTTTATCAACATAGACATAAGCTTCAAACCAAAAATTTAGGCGTAAAATCTCAATGGGACTGGAGTCACAGAAAGATGTCAGAAAGAGTCACTAGTCCACATAAATTACACTGAATTCATTCTAATGCAGCCCTAAGGATGATACAATTACTTGTATTTTACAGAAAACTGAGAATTTCTTATTTCTTCCTTCTCACCCCCACAGTTCCCCAAACTGATGATGTGCAGCTAATCTGTCTTTAGCCCCTTCTGAATGGTTTGTATAACAGTCAAAAATAGATTCAAAGTCACTTCTTTCTTCATAGGGAACCTTGTGCATTAAGACCAAGAGAGGATATCAAATAGTTCCTTGGTTTGCAAAGGTCCCATCTCTTTTCCTATCAATTTTGGGCTATGCAGATATTCTTTAAGGCCTATGTCACATCCTTTTTGGTGAGAGGCAAAGGACGATAATGAAGTCACATGGCTCTGTTTCAGAGATCTGTGTTTATACTTGTCAAATTTCATCCTGGGATTGAGCCTTCCAACTCCACATTTTTGGTCCATACTCTTTCTTTTTGATGCTACTTTGTCTTCTGTCTGCAAGATTCAAACCTCCTCTTTGGTTAAAAAAAAAAAAAAAAAAGGAAATAAGGTTCCCATTTTCCTCTCACCAGCACTGATGTAGCATGTCACGAGGGTTATTTTTTTCTCACCTTTGGAGGAAGGCTGAATGACCAGAGATGAAGGAAAAGTCATTAATTCTTAAAGGCCAATCACCCTCTGGTAATTCCATCATTTATTGCTCTTTCTTATTTCTCTCTGCCCTCCCTTTTGTGCTTCTTCCTCTCTTGCTTTTCTACCTCCTTTCCTGTTCACTGGTGTTTTCTTAAAAAAAGACACTCATACAAAAGCTCTCAGGCATCTGTAAAACACAAAGTTATATTTTATGCGGAATAAATTAATAGAAATTATGTTATGTAAAGAAGCCCTTTAAGTACCTACAGGAAATTGAATTGTGTAGCAGTGCTGTCAGTGGAAATGGTGCTGCTCTTTTGTCTTGTTTGAACTACAGCAAGGAAGTCAGCAGCCTAGAGTTTGACACCTATTCAAGCATAAATCATCAGCCTTCCTTTTAGGAGCTGCATCATCTGATTTTGTGTCCCAACCTGACCACACATTAGTCACATTTCTCACGGCAAGTCCACATTGCTTGCTAAGTGTGCTATGTGAAGGGGTACAGAGAGGGCCACTAGTCCCTGACTGTGACTGGCCCTTTCTGATAAGGGACAACTGTTGGTAATGCAGTAGCCAGTGCCAGCCATCTGGGCTCTGTACTGTGCCACCACAACAACCAATACTCTAGTGTAATAATACCACCGGTTAGTTTAAGATTCCCATTTACCCTAAGCCAGAAGGACATGTGATTTTTTTTCTGTTTTCTGTGGCCTGTCACTGTTGACATTAACCCAGGATTGCCATCCTCTGGATTTAGATGAATCAGGGAAGCCTCTTTCACTAACTTTCTTCATCCTTCCCTCCACATTTAAGATTACAGGATTGAAAGCTTGTATTCCTCTAAAATTTTATCCCCAAAAGACCTCAGGTGTCACAGGGCAACAGGCAGAATAGTACTTGTGGTTTCAGATGGTTGATCGCATTATCAGTTTTATCAATATATTGCAAGGCTCCACAGGATCATTCATACTGGGATTAAATGGTTACAACACATTTGAAAATGATCTTTCAAAAGAGATAACTTTGTTTAGCCCCTCACAGTCAACACAAACTCATGTGCACCTGGGCTTTCAGGGCTTTTCCACAGATGGATGTTCATCAGCTTCCAAGGGGTCTGTGTCCCACATTTGTGTTATGATCCAATGGTACCACCTACTTCAGGAACTGGTTATGCTCTTCACTGAGATGGCAGAGGAATATTTTTTTGTGTTCTGAATGAATATTGCCTACTCATCAGACAAAAATCCTGTTCTATTTGCCCTATGACAACTCACACACCTGGGAGCAAGTCAAAGCCATTTCTAGGTCTATTATATACTTTATGCTTTCTGAAAACAAAAAATGCTCCAAATCTCTTCCTGCTTTAATGAAGTACACACAACCACACAATTGCAACACTTGGTGAAACAATCCACAAAGGGCAATTTTTATTCTTAAGCAAGTCTTGATACTGGAAGCATAGACTAAAGGAAATTAGATATTTTCTTTAACAGAATTCCATTTAATGATTTCCTCTGGTCATTTAATATCAGACAGTTCAAGTGTGCTAATTAAATTGATATAAATTTTTATTTTAAGATCTCCTAATGATTAATGCTCAGTGATGTATGCTCTATTGTCAGTTTAAAAACTTTTAATTGATATTAATGTTCTGTCAATAGTTTTAATCAATCACTCCTAACTCATATTTAGCATTGTAAACACTTCCCAAGACCTTTTTAGATGTTAAATAAGCTTCTACAGTGTAAAAAATATTTAGTAGCAAAATATTTAGTGGTTTTAACTTCCCCTGTTACCCACTAACCATTATAAGTTTAAGAATTCAGACTAATAAGCTTCAATATTCAACTCATCCTACATTTTCATAAGACATTCATTCCATATCAGCTATCTGGTAGATAATGTACATGTAACTATCACACTGAAAAATATTTCATTTGTTCAACGTGCCAAGTGAACAAGAAGAATTATAAAACCATTATTTAATTGTTATTGTTTAATCTATTACAACTGCTGTATCAAGGTACTTCTTTTTTCCCCAACAATAAGATACATTGAAATATTGATACTTAGGTTACTTATCAGTGTATTGGCTTTGAGTAAAACACTTGGCATTTCTTCTGTTATTAACGAGTAAATTCTGAAACAGGAGGGACTATTAATTATGCATTCATTTTATATCAGAATATGCATTTAACACTATTTTTTTTGTGGAAAAGCAGAAACTGGCAGACAAATAACTCATAAATGACACTAATGAGCACTGGGAGATGGAGTGGAAAGGCTTTAAATGTGTCCCATTATTTAGCAAGATAATTAAGAGCACAGCTCTACCATGGCATTTTATTACAGAAATAGATAAGATCCCATCTTATTGCAAGCAGGTGTTGTAATGAAGCAAAGCGAGATCATTTTTATGAGGTTCTTCTGGTCCAAAAAAGATTGCAAATTTATTTTATGCTACCTTCATTTAAAAAGTAAGCACGCAGATCTTGGGAAACAAAGGGGACAGCAAAATATGATGTGTAAAACCACTTCCAATGCTGTTGATTCAAGTTATCCCCAGAGAAAAAAAGAAAAAACATTTGTTCTCTCATACCTTATAAATACAGTTTGGTTTCTCATAAATAATGTTTGGTTTAATCAATTCTTATCAAATGGAACTCACCATACACAAATGGCATCACAGTTTAATTATAAAGTAAACTTCATACCAGATTATTTAAAGTAAAAATAGGGTTTATGCTATTTTGATTCATTATGAAGCTTTAATCCTCCATATATATAGCCACTACACTTTTGTAACACAACTGTAATGATTTTATGTTTTTTTCATTATCTAGTGCTACAAAATACAGATAACTCCCCATGATAATCTACGAAAGATCTGGCATTAAATTGAGTGACGCAATATTTACAGTGGTGTAATCACAAGAAGATTCTGGGCTAATGTTTAGCAATTATAACTTCAAGAGTATATACAGGACTCAAAGGGAAGAAAACTATAATATTTGATTACCCAGGCCACGAGCTCTGATTCTTTTATATATCATTGTAGAAAAACATTATACTGAAACTGAGAAGCTGAATTTTTGGAGGGTGGGTCTTTTGATTTTACGATGAAGATAGAAAGACACTTAAGGTTAAAATACACTAATATAGATATGAAAAACTGTAATGTCTATCTTTCAAACACAGTATCTGGGAGAAAGTTATCCATGAAGATGAAAACAAGTCATGCAACAGCATACTTTTGAGAGTAGACCAAGTAATTTTGTACAAACATTTATATAATGATATTATAGGGCTTGCCTATTTGTGCACTTAATTAAAGCTCAATTTCAGATATAAAACACAGAAAGCATTCACAGTCCAAGCAACTTAAATATTCATGGCTTCTCAAATTATATCTACATGTGAAAAAAAGAACAATTATATTCAACCATACTATATTTTTACTGCAATCAGAGGACAAGTCTGCTGTAACACAACATTTTGCCTATGTGCCCAGAAAATTCTCCATTTTTTTTTTTTTTTTTTTAAATAAGGGGTATTTTTGTGTGTTACACAGATGCCAGACCTCATCTTTCCCAGGTACCAATGATCATGCCTTAGAATACACTAAAGTTTCAAGGTCATTCTTAGTAGCTTCACAAAAATAAGCCCGTCTCAGCCAATAACACTAGACAATTCTCATAAGCTTTATGCCGACAGTTTTGGCTAGAATTGTACAGAAATAAAAATGGTATAATCTGATTCAAGTTCTGAGGAGGGTAAGCACTTTGTACCCTGATGGTGGCAACAGTTTTACAAAGCCATTTGAGAAAGTAGAACCTGTACTTGTCATCAGCTTACAGTTTTTGCAGTTCTCACTTCCAACACTGTATTCTCTAGGGTCAATAACTATTGATGGACAGCGAGAAAAATTACATAGGGTACTGATTATCAGCTAATAAAAATGGCTGGATATCATCAATTCTCAGAAAACTTTTGGAACCTGGGAAGCACAAATTCATAGGTTCATGATAGTTTCCTCTTTTTCTATTTTCTTCTATTCACTGGAGTTTGAGATTCGTTACACTTAAAATCTGAGGAAGTTAGGTGGTGAGATGAAAAAAGGAGTGAGATACAGAATGAAAGAAGTGTGGAAATTGAAATTTAAAGCATAGCTAATGTCATTTGGCTGATTTTGCTGCAAACCTACTGAGGAAAGAAAAAGAGAGTGAAGTTCTGCAGTATGTAAGAAACAGCTTCTTGAGATGGTCCTGATTTTTTACCACCCTGCATGGTGAATGCTGTATATTTGAAAGAGCTTGAAATTAATCATCTTTATGTGGATATTAAAGAAAAAGTGATGAAGTGTGATAATCTACAACTTTTTACTTCTTTATAGTTAGAGAAATCTGTACCTCTACCACAAAGGATGCAGGGATGGGGGGAAAGCTCCAGTGGATCTACTAACATCAAACACGATTTCAACTTGCATTTCAAACAAATATTATGGTGTCATATTTGCTCACTTTCTCTTTCACTCACTGTGAATCTTTGATGGTCAGCTTAATTTTTACTAATGCTTTACAGTAAAAATTGCCAGTGGGTTGAGTATTTCAGATTCTGAATGCACATTGCCCTGAATTGGGATGGAAAAGACTCAATGATTTTGTTAAGTAAGAAAAAAAAAATCAGTAATTTTGAAACTGTTTTACATTTTATGCCTCTTTACAGACGTCTTGAAGTCATTTTAGCATAACAGATGTTGGCCTAGGAGATACTTCAACAGAAGAATTTTAAACTTACTTCATTCTTTCCACAAATCTTTTGTGCTGGGTGTAGGTCTCCAGGTGTTGGCAGAGGGGTCTGCAGGGGCAGCCTGTGTCAGAAGCAGCCAGGGGCTGCCCCGTGCCAGTCACAGACAGTCCAACCATTCCAGCCGGTCCCACCACAGGTCAGGATGAGCCCATCCCATCGGTGGCCTCGGTGGTGCCTCAGGGACAGCCTGGCTGAGGAAGGGCAAAAGGCTGCATGGAGCGAGGTAAAAAAATGTGAGAAATGGTCCTGGGAACAGCGAGGGCTGGGAAGATGGAGGGGGAGAAGGTGCTCCAGGCACAGGGCAGAGATTCCCCTGCAGCCTATAGAGAGACCACACAGGAGCAGAGATTTCCCTGCTGCCCACAGAGTCTATTTTGCTTGTGATGGTAAGTAATCTCCCTGTCTTTATCTCAACCCATGACGTTTTGATTTTTCATTTTCTTCCACTGTCCTCCTATTGAGGAGACAGGCTGACAAAGCAGCTGGGTGGGCATCTGTCAGCTACCCAAAGTCAATACACCACACCTTTCTTTTCTTCTTCCTGACTGCCCTGGTAAACTGTTTCATCTTGATAAATTAACTTTTTTTAAACCATAACCTTATCTTTCAATCAATAGTTCCCAATAAGCTCTTGTTTTCAGCTGTTTAGCACTTGCAGATCTTCACACCACAAGGAGAAGCTTTTACCTGTTGAAGCTGAGAGAAAACCTAGGACCAAAGGTCTTAATTCTGCTTTGTCACTCAATACATAAAAAGAAATATCTCCTATTTAAATTTTATGGGGTTTTTTTTGTTTGTTTTGTTTTTTTTTAACATATTGCTTCTGCTGCACAAACAGTTGCTGTGAGAGTACATGTTTCTAACACCACTTAGTCTTTGGGTGAGCTTTGGAGAACCTTGCACACTTAACTGTTATTATAATGTAAATTTCAGATGCCATGCCATTTAAAAGCTTGAAACTATAATAACTGAGGAGAAATTCCTCTATTTATTTGCAGTTAATGTTTTGCTTCACACTTTATTGCACACTCTCTTCTCTCTGTATCCATTAAACCTGTTGTGAGCCGTAGAGAAAATACCAATTTTTGTCTGTAGGGAATAAAATAGTCTAAAATTTTACATTATTAAATTACTTCATATCCTGTGTGGTCATTCATTCTTAAAGTAATAGTTAGCAATAATGACTTTATACTAATAAACATCTAATGATGGCCTGAATTAGAAAAGTATCCAAATTATCCAGCTTTGGTAGTACAGTAAATTTGCTGGAATGCATTAACTATTTAAAGCATCAAAACATGATACAGAACTGACTGGTGGTTTCTGCAATCCCTCCTTTTTTATGCACACGCCTTGCAATACCATGAGTGTACTGAATTTTCTAACCTTTCTGTAGGATGAATATTAGGGTTCTGAATTTGTCAGGTTTGTGTAAATCACTGAGAATGAATTGCTATATAAATTGCACATAATTTGTTTAATTGCCAAAGTGTTTAACCCTTGTTTTCTTATGATCATTTGCATTCTTCCAGTTCTTCCATGATAAAGTCAAAATACACTAAAGTAGCAGTTGAAGTCAGGATGGGTGTGATTCAAAATAATGAAATGTTAAAAATAAACTGCAAATAAAAACATGCCCATTACACACAAGGATGAAAACAATCATGGTTCACTTATACTGCAGTATATGTTACTTAATGATTTTTTAAAATAAAAAATACATACCACAGAACCCGGAGGAAGTCAAACAGCCAAAACTGACACCTGCTAACTGCTCACAGTTACCTAATTTTAAGGCCTTATCCATTAGCAGGTTTCTCTCAGCTGTGGCTCATTTCAAACTTTTTTTTCTCCACATCCTCCTTCCATATCAATGACATTATTCCAGCTGATTTATGCACTGAGGAGACACACTTCATCAGGTTAGATTAATTCACTAACTCCTGGGTGCTATTATAGGCAGATTCTGGCTCTGTGCATATCAGCTAGCCAGCTAAGGTTAGCATCTGACATGACAGAGATTAAATTTCTGTACCTCAGCACACATTTTATTTGATGGTCAGAAGTAGAGAAAGAGCATATAGACTGAGTTTAATGAGAATTAAAATTTCTACCCCTGATGAATAGGGAGGAAGGGAATAAAAGAAGTAAAAATAATTTCTCATGTTACCTCTGAAATCTGCAACTACAATGAAGTAACACAGCTCTCAGCAGCCTGTGGGTTCATAAGGATATGTTATTGCATTAACCAGCTGCAGCAAACCAATAACCTGATATGATATTACAGTGGTATAAACCTTTTGTTCACAACTAACAATAGTGCTTTTCCAGATTGCACACTCCGTAAAAATAGAATTATCCTTTTTTAAAGGAAACCCGATTTCAATACTGAGTCCTCAATAAGGTAATGAAGAGTTATAATAAAGACTCAGAAAGATGTTAGCATTAATGTGTAATCACTATACCTCATGGAAGTTTTACTTTTAAATTACTTATTTCTCTACAAGGTCTTTAACATCTCTTTTAAGCTTCTTAATGGAAACGATCACCACTAATACAAATACCTGATTCAGTAACTCTACAGATTGCTTTGGTAGAGGCATAACATATTTTGACCAATCTCTAAAGGCATTTTGGAAATCTCCAACTATTGTAGTGGAAATGTCCTTTCAACAGACAAGAGACAGGGCACTTTTATGATCAATATTAGCATCTGTTTATCCAGTGTTTATCCAATATTAGAAGACATCACATGATCAGTCTTTTGCTTCTAAATGGAATTACAAAATCTTGCTCATATATATGCTTAATTTTTTTTTTTTTTTATTTTGCATTCATTTGCTCTATAGTTAGCATAATCCTTGATGTACAAAAATGGAAAATAATACTTTTTGTAATACTCTATTTCAGCTGCTCCTAGTTACATTTGTAGGATAAGTCTGAGTGCTACCAATGGGTTAAACAAAATGTTAGTGATGGAACCAGCAGGAATATGCTTTAAATCATTAAATTTCATTCTTTGGCTTCCTTGTCACAAGGGTGACAGTCTGGAAATGTTTTAGGCAAATTCATGTTTTATTACAACACTAACAGAACCTGCTGACATAGTTCAGTATTTCTAACAGCTTTGAACTCTGTTCCTATATTTAGATTTCAGTACATTAACATCTTTGAGGTTAATGGATTTCCAAAATAAAATGCTAAAATTGAAATTTCATCTAATTCAGTCTGAGGTTATTAATTCTGCATTGAAATCCTCCATCTTTACTGATGTTCAAGATCAGTGCTGCTCAATAAAAATAAGGCCCACATCACACCAGTCCAAGGCTGCCATTGTTGGTGATTGGTATTTCAAGGCCATCACATTATGAAAGGCAGCTGTGAATAACAGGCAAAAACCAATGTGAACATGGTCTTTTCACTTAAAGAGACTGGCCAAAACCTGGAGAAGTCACCTAACCTCCTGAAAAACTTAGTAGTTGTTCACTTCCTCTTGGTAAAGGAAAGCTGCCTTTTTTCTTTAAAGAAAAAAAAAATGACTTGGGTTCCTTACACAGCTGTAGACCTCTCATTTTTCTTGCTAAATATCAAGGAATTAATTCAATCTGTGTATTCTTTTCTTTCTGTATGATGCTAGCTGTTTTTACGTTTTGCAGGTCTTAGAGACTCCTCCTTCACATTTGTGGATTTTTTTAATGTACGAGACACTGAGTTTTGCACCTTAAAATAATTATTGGAAGGCTCCCAATCCTTATGAACACATCTTTTATGAAGATAACAGCAACGCATCTGTATCCATGCTAACTTTGTGTTTGCTGTGTATGCACTCTTCATGAAGTTAGCTACAGGTGCAAAGGCTGCAGATGAGTTACCTGCCTGTGTGCTCCCCCTCAAACTTGTTTCAGTTTTGTCTTTTGTGTAAGATCAATGTGCACGTTCTCAATGCTAAATGGTGACAATAGACTGAGGTTTCTCTCCATTAAAGTCTTTCAGAGACAAAAGCAAATCCTTCATTTATAGACTTTTAGTTTATCTATTGCATATTCTGATATCAATTGTCTGAATATCATGGGCTATTTGAATGTTACTTCATCTGGGTTAGTTGCCTTGATCACTGTGCCTATAAAAATACTTTGGATTTGCTCTGGAAATATATTCTGACACAGTAAAAAACACATTTTCTTGCATTCTTTGGAGTTTTAACATAATGACTATGTTTACTACACATTTAGGAAACTGCCTGGTTGGGGTTTTTTCCCCCTTCAATTTCCATAGATCTTGACTATATTTTATCTGAAGAATTCCCTGTGGAATACTCACAAGTCAACAGTTAACAGTCTACACCAAATCTCCCTGCTTCTATTTAATTCTGTGTAATTGTCATGTGCATATATTTTATAGTTCCTTTTCCCACTTTGTCCTAATGATTCTCATTTTCACTATTTCACAGGGGGTTCCTTTCCCCTATTATCTTTACGAAATCTATTAAGTATTATACAACTAGATTTTTTGTGATTGCCATGATTACTTGCAAAGCTCATTTTCCAGTTTGTCCATGTTTCCTTAATACCCAGTACTGTCGGAGTCTTTTCCAGCACATTCAGTATTTCTCCATATTGCCAGAAGTGGTAGGGGATTTGCTTCTAACTCTTGATTAGCAAGGATGGTTTCACTATCATCCCTTTCAATTAACTATTAAAAACTGAATATGATCAAGAAAATAGAAATCTTTGCAATATTTAGTAGTCAGACCATAATCTTTTACTGTGTGCTCTATTTTCTTTTTTTCTTATCCATCATGCAGCACCTTAGGAAAAGGGTATGTATTTCATTACAGGTTTTAATATATTTTGTAGAAACCAGGGCTTGAAAGAAAGCTAACAAGCATGATAGGATCACTCTAGATAATGAGGAACTGAGAACTACCATAACTTCGGTGAATTTAGCCACAACTAAAAGCAGCTGAAGGATGTTTAAGAAAATATGGTCAAAATTATTTTTAAACACTACATTTTTTGTGATTTGAGTAAGACAGAGTGTTTGGAAGATGGAGTTTTCTATGATCTCCTAGTGGGAATAGTGTCATACAAAGCTGCCTAGTGCTTTGTGAAGTATATAAATAGGGTGACAAGTTACAGCTAAATTTAAGAGAGAAAATGTCAACTTAAGCTTAATACTTTAAATCTCGTTACTTACAAGATTCTTATGTGATACATCTACAGCTGAGATCAATGGAAATTGAAAGTTCCCTCATTATAGAAGAGAAATTGCTCTTGGTATATCATTTTTCATTAAAATCTCCCTAAACTGGAGTGTGTATCCTTCCCAGCTGTTTTGCCAGAAAATTTATGACACTCCAGTTGAGCTACGATTATTGTTATTTTTTGCAGACAAGGACTTGTGTTGAGAATAAAAAAGAGAAGTTAACACTCTCCTGTGACTGTTTTTCGATAACTCTGTTCAGTATTTAATAGTTACAATTATATGAAAAAATAGGACAGTTTGAGGGTATTCTTAAAACTGCAGATGATTCAACCTGAAAGTTCACATGAAGACTGTCTACATATCAGGGAAGTACAATGTACAAGGAAGTTATATTATACATGGATTTCTAACGGACAAGCCCATGAAAGTAGAAATGCTGCAGTACCCGAGTCTGAAGTGCTGATCACTTCTCCCATTTCTAACAGACTGGTAGATGTTGACACTGGGTCAACTTATATTTTTATACGTGCTAAAGAAGAGGATTATAAGTGTGCCTGGAGCACTGCATACAAACATTTTTATAAATTAAAAAGTCTATAAGTATAAAGTGTTTATCAGTTTTTACTGCTTGACAGCCCAAGATTCTTTTTGGGATTTGCTAAATGAATTTTCTCACCTTCTCTGTTCCTAAAATAAACTGCTCTTTACACCTACTACACACTTTTCACTTTTCTTAAATAGTTTCACACACTGCCTATGCTTCTTGTCTTTGTCTACTAGCCTGTAAGTCAGGCCCTTTTCTCACTGTATTCAGTCACTGACATGACTGCTGCATCATCTGATAAAACCCTCCTCTTCATTACTGGTATTTCACCAAGTAGGATGCATCACCAATCTTTGTCGTTCATAATCACCCATTTAATTGGCCTTGTTTCCAACATTTCTTGCCATTAGAACATAATTACCCTGTTTCTATTACCATAACTGCCTAACAGCTCTAACCTGTTTGCCTTGTAGTCTGCCAGAGTTAACTGCACCCAGCAGTACAGTCTGGCTACACCGACTCGTGCCTGTGGTATCTCACCAGTAGCATGGACCACAAGAACTCACCCTAGAGAGATCATTCATAGAAAACAGCAATAATGGTGCTTTGTGCTTGATTAACATAGATCTTAAGATTTCAAAGTAATATTTACCCATAAAATTCAGATCCCTCAAGCTGCCTCATGATGACTGAACTCAGATTCTTATAGTGCCAGTTTTTTAGATTCCTCTGTATTATGGGCTTAATGACTGGAGACACGAGGTTTGATGGTTGAAGAAACAGAAGTGATGAGACTTTGCTGCACTGCAAGCTTAGAAATTGGGAAGTACTATTAAACAAAAACAAAAAAACTATTTCTCAATTTATCAACATTAGGACAAAGATTGAAATAAAATCCAACTGGTATTTTTTTGTTTTCTTTGTTACAAATATGAGAACTTCACAATTGGTTTACAGATAGCTACTAGCTGCATTGAATCATTCTTATCTTCTACCTTTCTCTCACAGTACTCAGCTATTTTTATGTGGTACAGAGTGTGACTTTTAACCAAGTCTCTAACAAATACGTATTAGATATGTGTAACATCCTTCACTTGTTTGAAGCCTTAGTTAAAAAGAAAAAAAAAGGGCTTAATAAAATAATGATAGGTCAGGAAGCAAACACCTAAGTAGGAAAAGAAGACATAAAGAAGTTAAAACTTCTACTAAATTTTGCTGCCAAAGACAATGTAAAATGTAACTAGACTCTGAGAGGATTTCACCTATGGCTCGGCCCAGATTCTAGATCAGTGCTGTGAAGAGAAACGTTTAAACCAGCCTATTTAAAATCTGTTTCTCATAAATTTTTTCAACAGAATTTAATCAAACAGTATCTATAGCTTCCTCTAGAAAACAGAATTTTCACAACTGTTCATCATATTCTTTGCTCTATTCCTTTTTTGTAACGAACAGAGCAAGACTCAGAAAAGAGAATTGTTATATTAAAAGTTTTATGCAATTCCTGAAATGTTCTCCAAAATTTTTCTCTTAAATTTTTTCTGCAGATCTCTGTGAAATGTTATGGTCAACTCTATCCACTATGGATACAGACTGTCTACTCTTATCTTTTAACCCCTTCTACCCCTTCATGTAAGATTCTCCTTAAACCATGAGAACTGCAGAACATGGGGCGGCTCTTTGTACGGGGGGAAAAAAAAAAGAAAAAAAAAGGCATGTTTCTGCTTGCCCTTAAGTCTGAGTTCTGTTTCTCTGAGATTTTGGAGGAGTAATAGCCCTAGAAACAAAACTGGGCACAATATTTGTCACCTGGCATGATGGAATAAATAATAACAATAATACAATAATAATAATATTCCGTATCTTATTCTTTGTTTGTAGGATTTTATTTTTGTTTGTCTGGCCTGGACATTTGGTATTTTCATAGATGTATTATATATAATTAATTGGTGAATTGTAAGTATAAAAATACTCTTTATAGTATATGTAAAGTTAGAATGGCTTTTTCTCACTAAGAATTTATCAACATTAAATTTTATCTCTCATTTTCTTGATCAGTTGGTCTGTTTACATTTCTTGATTAAAAATTTCCATTCAGCCAATTGAACATCTTAAACACTATGTGTCAATGACAGATTTAAATAGGCAACAATCTTCCAAATTACTTTTAGATACAACAAAAAATAAAAATATCATGTTAAAGAAAGTAAAATAAGGTTCTTCTTCAGCCAGTTACATGCTTCATATCCACTGAATCTCAGTTTTATATTCTGTAGTACAAAGTTACACAGCAGTTCACAATTGGCCATTGCCTTTACATTCATATTATCATCAAAACATTTTTGGCTTCTCACTGTTCAGACCTTTATTCCAAGTGAGTTTTGGAATATGGATCCAATATAGGCTCTCTCCATGGAAATTTGTCACTTCCTCCACAACAAATACTGAAAATTTACTTACTATTTAACTTCCAAGTATTTTTTTTCCTCCATGTGAAAAAATTCCCACTGTGTCACAGCAGCTTAACATCTTTAAGAATTTTTGCTCATCAAATAACTTTTGGAAATCCTCAGGCTTTTGACACTATTCAGTACATTATAAAAACTACATGAGCAAGAAGAAAGAAGGTGATTTTTTAAATTTTTTTTTTTTTTTTTTTTTTTTTGGTTAAAGCTTTCTGGTCTTATTCTGTAAAGATCTGTTTTGAAATTTCTGTTCATTTTGATTTGTCTGTGTTAGCAAAATGTCTATTAACACATTTCCTTCAACAGAAAACATACAGAACTTGTTTATTTTCTTCTGGTAGCTAACAAATCAGTTGACATATTAGGCAATAAAGAAACCCAGTGTTTTTTCATGATCATATAATAATCTTTCCAACTAAACACTCAAGCACCTTGCAGAGTATTATTCTGATACTGTTTACGATTACCATTGCCAAATCTGTTAGCAGTAGTTATATGGTTACAGTGACATCATGCCCTTTAAAACTGAGTACTGAAGTTGTAAACAATAATAAACAAGTCATAAATTACCTTTTTATTGCATCTAAATAACATGGTTTTGGCAGTAGAATTTAAAAATTACATTGAAACTAAGCAGCTTCATCCATAAAAATATCTGAAATTTAGAAATGATTTCTTAATTCAAAACCAAAGCCTACAAAAAAATGTATTTCATGCAAATGGAATAATGAGATGGAAATAGAAAATAAAGTATTTATAGAGACATGTGGGTCACATGCACAAGCATCCACCCCCACTTTCCATAAATGAGCCCTCAAAACCCTGATAACCTGATGCAACCCACAGTGAGTCACTGGTACTCTGCATCTCAGATTCTATCCAAGACCTGAAGAATCTCCCAGTTGTACAAGTTTCCTGGTTTTGATTATGAGCTTTCTTTATTTATTTTTTTTAAATCTGTATTACTAGTGAAAATTTGGATTTAATATATTAAATCTTAAACCTGAAACCTTAATATAAACTTGTATTGAGTTTAATACCATGTTTCTTTCTTGGCACTGGCTAGCTAATACCAATAGTGAGGATTACATCCTGGATGAGCATAGAACCACCTTTTAGATATTCCATGTAAATATATCATCTGTGTGTTTAATTTATCCACTGACACAACTTTGAAATTTCTTCTCTTAAAAAGACAGTAGAAACTAAAAAGCCATTGCACAAATATCTTTAGGAAGAAAAGGTTGCAACAAAGTGCTTTCAAAAGTTGACAAAGTTATTTTGTTCTAATTTTAAACAAATATGAAGATAGCTGGAAACTGCTTGAATAAACAGGGCTTCAGACATAACACATGATCATACATAAGGTCAGTATGAATTAGTACTTCAAACATTCTTTGATGAGTAAAAAATACAAAAATTTTCTTTCTTAATTCTGCCTTTTTCAGGCTCTTATCATTATGTATAGAATGGTTCAGGAAAGAATTATATCATCTTCACATTTCAAATGTTTTTTTCTAAAACCAAATTTTAGATAGAATGTATTTCCAAAAATTTCAGAATGCAAAACAAATTCATGTAAATGCATTTCTCAAATTGGTTTTGCAATTCTATTTCAATCTTGGTCATTTAAAGATATAACTTATTGTTGGTCATAGTATTAGCTTGAATTTCAAAGGGAAGCATCTATTCAAATCAGAACACGATAAATGTTTTTAAGCAAACTGAATTTTTCAAACCATTTCTGAGTTTCAATACTCACCTTATTAAATCTCACATTAAGAGTTCAATTTCAGTAAATCTATTTTTTTATAATTAAAAGCAGTAGCTTTAATGGAAACTAATTTGAATTTCTAAAAATAACTGTTGCCATGAAATGACTATCAATCAATCAATCCCTTTGAGATAAGAGCCCTACTTTGTCCTGATATCATTACGGGTTTTATGGTATCCTCCGCTGACTGACTTAGTTTCCTGCAAAAATGGACTTCCTTAAAGAGCTGCTGACCAATTATGGAAAAATCTTTTAAAACCAGTATGTACAGTATACCATGTTCAAATAGTTGTTTTCACTTGCACTGGATTTTATTCATAAGCATATTTATGTGAAGGCATAAAAAGCCTGACAAAATGGTCTGTCCCAAATTATTACATTTGCATCTTCTGTTTTGAAAGATCACAAATAATTTAATTTCTAGAAAAATCTTAAAATGGAATCTTTATAGATAAAGTTTGAATATAATATTCCAACAAAACCTAGACACTGTGCCTACTGTAACATACTACTTAATTTGCCTTTCCTGTTACAAATTCCTCTGGAATGGAAGAAAATTGTCCTCATTTTACTTAGATGGCAATTATTAATTTCTGCAGAAGTACCTATAGGTTACAGCTGGCCAATCTGATGATGACTGCATTGGAAGAGTTAGCTGTGCAATCCTCAGGAAGAACTTAACCAGCCATAAAAATTTTGCAGGATGTGCTGTGTGTATTAGATAACCACTCTCTTTTCTTCCAAGAAGTGAAAAGGACATTTGACCGGGCTTCAGCTGTCCAGTTATAACTGCAGGCCAGCTATTTGTGATATCTATTGCTGTAAATGGAGTATATCTTATTCATATTCATATCTGAAAATTTAATGGGAATAAAAGGAGAGGGGAAAAAAAAGGAGGGGACCTTCCTTTCAGATGTTTTTTGGACCTGGATATTAATTGCCTGCTAGAGGTAAGTGGCATTCACATCACTGTCTTCATTTTACTGTTTAAGTTTCAGTAGAGGGGAGAGTATGACCCTGTCTGGGGCAAAAGGAATTGACCTCAGTGAGTAATTTGATATTTTAGAGCATGATTTACTCAGAGTGATGTCTAAGGCAAATCAAAATAGTGATTTCATACCCAAATGGACGGAGAAAATCTTAGGAAAGGGTCATAAAGAAAGCTATAAAATTCAGGATTTTCACTTCATAGATAGGTACTGATTTAGGGGAATGTCTGACTGGAAGGATCCAGCCCAGGTGTCTGTCAGTGTGCAGCAGATGGCCAGGAGAGGGGCAGCAGGATCACCATTGAAGGAGAAGCCATACCTCAATGCAATTTCAAGATGGAGTTGCACAGTTATAACAATGATTTCCTGCAACCTTCTAAAACCTTTGTTGTTAAAAGTCTTCTCAAAATTACATTAGGGATCCTCATAATGTAAGATTCTCCCCCTAGAAGACATTAGATGTACTTAATTGTATGTCAAATACATGCCTGTATCAGAGGCAACTCTGCAAAGTGATGGTGAAAATCAGAGATTTGACCTGCCATCTGTACAGAATGGATGAGAGAGGGTAGTTTTGCTCTGACTTTTACCTTAAATGCAACTTTTGGACATGGATTCTGATGAATCTAAATAAATTTTGATTTAATTTCTCAGACGTAAAAGGAAGTTCACATGATCACAATAGAGAATATTCAGAGACAGATAGAAATTGAATGCTTTGCATTAACGCTGGAATTCCGGCAGTTACTGAAGTTTCTTAGTACTGGAGTCAGTCCACTCCATCCTTTTATAAGTGTATAGTAACTACATGTTGGTACAAACAAGACTATTATGTTTCAAATGCACAATATTTATTCTAATCAACATCAGCAGCCACACATTATTAAAATGCTTCAGAGTTAAACTGAATTAATTTGCTAAAAACATCTTTTCCAAACAAAATATGGTTAAAATGAATATTTGGCTTTAAGCTTTGTGTTTGGAAGACTGCCAGAGACAGTAAAAAGGATTGCAGAATTTTCCATTTCATTTCCTTACCTCTAAACAGTATTTAAGGCCAGCTTCAAAATAAGGCATAAGATTTTGAGAGAAAAGTAATTTACTTTTATTTTTTAATTATGTTAAATCAAGGGCATACCTATTATTTAGGGTTTTCAAATAGTCTTTAGGGTCATTAAATAGCTTAATTACAAGACAGGATTGCTGAGGACATACTTGACTAAGAACAGACATGTTTGGTGTGAGAAAAAGATGACGTGCAGTAGCTTAAACAGAATAAAAACCAGAACAATGCAGCCCAAGTGAAAGCAGCTCTTGGAGCCTGACTGCTAGCTAGCTAGCTAGATGCCACAAAAGTACAAAACCACAGGGGCCATCTTCAAGATCCCACCATAAATGTCCTGAAATCTCTGGAAAGACTGACTGGATCAGGCCTCTAATGGACAGGGTTTCATTGTTGTACAGAAAGACCATAGTCTCTTGCTGAGAAATTTTAATCTGAGTTGGACCAAATTGTGTCTTGTTACTCAGAGGTCAAATGCTTTATTATATTTGTAATTTCTCCCTTGATCATGAAAAACTTAAGAACGTTCCTCCCCCCACACACTGCTGCTCTGCAGCTCTTCTGTTTTCTGCATATACAGCGAACTGGATGCTCCGGAGTTATCAGTCCAGAACAATTTGCAAAATCTACACAGATTAAAAGCCAAATGAAGACCATAAATAATGCATGTAACACTAAGTGCTATCTACCCTATTCTTGGATGTGTGTATCTTGTAAGATCTGATTCTGCATTTTGCATACAAATGTATATTAGCCAGTTTTACAGGACAAATTGGGATGTATTCCTGATGGCATCTCTAAGAGCATTATCAAACTCAAACTTGTTATAATGAGATTTAGCTTGAGAAAAAAGAAAATAAAAGAAAAATCCTTGCAGTTACATTTATTAGAATCATTTCTGTTCCTGCGTCTGATGACTAAACACTTCATGCAGTTACTTTACACAATACCAACAAGATTTTAATAATATTCATTTACTCACATTAGGTAACATACTTTTAGTTCTATAATAATCAGGTAGTATCAGATATTAGGTATTAAGTCTGGGTAAATTTCAATGTAACAGTATTGTCAGCTATTACTGTCATGTATAGAATAAACGTTGATTCATTCTGACTCTGCTGCTAGTTAAAAGATGTCAGCTTTTTGTTTTAAAGAAAAAAGCTTCAGAAATAATTTGATATCTGATGCTACAGTCAACATTTGTGAAAGGACAGAGAATCCAAAAGTTTCATGTCTAAAGCAAGCAAGTTTATTCAAAGAGTTGGACAAAAAATGACTTCCTGGTGGTGCTCACCTCAATTCTTATCTGTCAGGAGAACTATCTCCTCACTTTCTCTCAGTGTCTTTTCCTAAAGACACAATGAATGAAAAATGGTAGAGAAAGTGATGGGAAATTTGTCTTCATTTTGTGTGCGCTGTATAGTGATGGCATACTGTATGGTGATATCCTAAAAGATATCACCAGCAGCCAACTTTCAACAGTCTCCAGTGCGCTTCACTTACTACCTTCTACTTGTTCAATTCTCATGCATATGTAAAATACCTGGAGTACAGGGTAGCTCTGATGAGTGTTTTTGTCCAAATGGAGACAATAAAGTCTAGGAAATATATTGATGCTGAAGACAAAAGATTAAGCGTGAGACACACAAGTCTGGAAAGTAAAAAAATCATCCTTGATACAAGTAGTTTACATGCTACTTGATGGTCTTCTGTTGGCTGAGACCAAGGAAGGGTCAATGCTAATTTAGCTTCTATGGGATTAATTTAGTTGACAGGATTTATGTGAGTTCAGAATGGAGCAGAGAAATGACAGGTTGCCTGCTTTGAACACACAAAGTTAGGTAAGGTAAAGAGCTAGAGAAAGATAAGAGTAAGTAAATGAGTTTCATATGTCTATCTTTCCCTTCTCTGGATATTCAACCCCATTTTTGTTTGGTTGGGATTTTTTGCAAGTATTCATGACTCAGTCGCATATACAGATCCAGACAGTCATACTAAAAATCAGACAAAAGACCTCTCTCCTGATTTACAGGAATCTACAAAGGGTCATTTCTTCCACTGTAATAATAAATCACTCACCTGCAGGGAAAATTTCCTCATATAATCAAAGCAGTTGACTGAAGAGCACTAGTAAATATGCATTTCTTATGGGCAAGATCTCGGATGTCTTTTCCCTGTCCTCTTACTGGTAATAGTAACTCCATGTACTTCAACAAAGCTGAAATGAGACTATTTCAAGGAGATAATTAGCTGCCCTGTATTACTTTTGAGAGATCACTAGAGACCTTTAATATCCTCAAGAACAAAAATGCAATAGATTTTCTCTAAGGAAAAACATTGTTCCCAAATACAGTTTGTAGTGGTAGAATATCTAATCCATTTTTTTGCAGCAATTAGAAGGTGGATGCATACAATATAGAGCTTTTCAACTGAAAATGGGAAGTTTTCATGATCCAGCAGACTTGTGTGCCATTAACCACTGTTAGATTTAAATAAAACGTGAGTTATAACCAAACACCACAGCATAAATTGATCTTATTCTATAAAACATTAAAATTAAGAAGGTCTCTTGGAGATGTAGCTCTTCTCAGTGAACAACTGCAAATATATAGTTACAGAGTATTATTTATTGGGTTCAGAGAATCTTTTACTATAAGGTAAGAAGCTATAAAAGAAATACAGATAGCTAGAAGATTTAGTAACTCACTGGACTCTCATCTTTCAGTCCAAAATTTCTTGGTAAAAATACTGTTCTTCTTGCTTGCAGGGACAAAAAAATAAACCTTTCCCATTTCTTAAATAAGGTAGCCAGAGAAACAGGTGGGGAAAGGAAAAAAAAAAAAAAAAAAAGAGGGGGAAAAAAAAGCTGTTAAATGGAGAAATTCTGCACTCTATAAAAGATGGAAGGAATCAATGGAATAACCCAAGAAACTATCAAGGAAAAGGAAAGCCAAAGGGAAAGTTTTCCTATAGGGATTCATGTCACACTGTAGTAAGAGTAGAATTACACATAGGAGGATCTGTTCTATTCTTTGAGGAAGATACATAGACATATGCTTCCATTTTCACCTGTTTCTGAAATAAATTATTTTATTTACATGAAACTTCAGTAGAGGAACATCAGGCTAGTAAATTTATTACACAAGAGTATATAATTGTTCTAAACAAAATTGCTGTTGATTCTGAATGACTTTTTTCAGTTTTCATTGAATGCATAAATGGAATCAAGGTATTTGATTACAAAGGAAAATATTAATTTAGCACTCAAAATGTCACTACTTGTCCATGAAGAAAATGTAGCTGGAATTTAGTTTGCCTCTTTGGATGAAGTAGTCTAGCAAGTTCAAAAGAGAATAAGTTTAGGAATTTAAAGTGGAAAAAAGGGACATTATAAGCAGCGATGTTGAATCCTACATACATGTTTGCAGAGCTTAGTTTGTTTATGACCTGGAGATGAAAGTTTGTGATGTTTCTAACTTGTAATGAATGATCAAACAACTCTGTAAGAGGTTGGGGGGATTGAGAAGGGAAAAGAGAGAGAGAGAGATTAAAGAGCTCTTAATTTCCACTCATTTTTTTAGCTTCTATCATCATTTAGTCTGACAGATTTAGGAAGGAGAAGTATTATTATTCTGAAAAATTCTCATACCTGTTGATGAAGCTGGAAGCCTGAATATCAGTACTATCTTGTATGACAGAGGAAAAGGGGGTGTTCAGTTTATTCTCTTTGGTGCAATTTCACATTCAAATTTTAGCATAAATCTGTAATTTCACAGGGTGCCTATGTCTTATTATGCTAGACAATGTTGAGTAACGCCAGATATGTGTAAACATTAGATAGATGTCTAGTTAAGAAATTCAGAACAACACTTTATATGCCACTGAAAGATAAAAGTTATAATGAAATCCTAATTCTCTGCTATAGCATAAATGTTTTGACAAAACCCTTGTTCTCTGCTATAGCAGGTAATATCTTAACGTGATTATCTGATCCGAGGCATAATATAATACTATAAAGTGGATACTAAATCCCACACTTCTTCAAGCAATGAGATCCCTGTCAATATAGCAATAAATATGAAGTGTTGTAATAGAAGCAAAATGTTTGCAGTTTTAACATATGCACAGGACAAACCTGGGCAACAGCTCATTGGGCCAACAGTCTGGTATAACTAGTGACTAATGAGAAATGTGACAGAATATGAGAGGAGAGGGCAAGAAGTAAAAAAGAAATCAGATTACTAAACCTACTTGCATTCAGCAAGGGAAGAAATGCATTCAGGCCCTTCTAAACAAGCAGTAAAAAGTCTAAAAGTAGAATCAATAGAGCACAAATATATCCACTCTAGCACAAAACACCGAAACTCACTTCATCTGCCCAGTAGTTAGTTCACAGTGTCTATTAGTTTTCATTTATTTTTAAAGGAAGATTACTTCAATGTTCTGACTATTCAACACAAGGTTAGGACATTTGGAAGAAAGAAACAGAAATTATCAAGAAGAATGTAATAGAAGAAAAAACTAAATCTGTTGCTGTGTTTTATTTCCTTCTATTTCAACAATGCTGGTGGTGAGAGGGAATTGAAACAATGGTATCTGAGGGGAATGTGGAGGTGCACCATGGAAGGATCTGAAATTACACTGAGCACTCATTACTTTGCATGGCCAGATGCTGAGGAATGAGGAGGTTCTCAGAAATAAATTTTTAGAAAATTAAAGAGCAATAGGGATAATTCTGAATAAAGTAGGGCCAGAAGTCAAAAGTGGACATATTATGTTGGTAAGAGATATGCAGCCTAAAAGGAAAAATAAGATGCAAGTTTAAACATCAGATAGTTATGGGTTTCGTGCATCTGTTTGTCTCTCTCCAGCTCATTCTTTCACTTTTGGGAGAAACAGGTATTTTTTTTACCTTCACCTTTCACCTTGGAATTACTGAGTCATAGGAATCAATGTAACAAAAATTTGTAAGGCAGTGACAGCCTATGAATTTAGAACAAAGAGCTACCTTATAAGTGACACAGAAGAATACCCTTTTGGAAAAAAAAAAAAAAAAAGTCAGCAACCTTCTACTTAAGTGTCAGCCACTGGGGAAAAAACATGCTCTCTCCTTACAATTCTTCATCACAGCAACTTTCTAAAAGTCAAAAATTTCATGTGTAAAACAATGATAAAACACTGCATGGTAATTATTAGCAGGAATCAAAATAGATTTTCTGTCATCTATTGTTTTCTTTCTTTTGCAACTCCATTGAATCCTCCAATATTTGTTTCAAGACTGAAAAGGTTCAAGAGCTCTAGAAAAAAGAAATTATACGATCTTAGAGCATTAAATTTACTCTCATATTACTGATTACATGAATTTAGAACATACATGATCATATATTGATATTTTCAAAGAACTCCATACCACACAAACACTGGACTAATATAAAATATATATATGTTACTTTTATCTCCCACTCCTATTTTGCACTACTGAAAAATTGCAAAACCCATGACATTTACTGTCTCTCGTTTCAATTGGAACGTCAATTCCTTCCTTTCAGTTATCTCTAAATTTCTCTAAAATACTTTATTTGGAAAAATCTTTCTTCTGAGGTCTTCAATCAACAACTTTCCAGAACATGACGTTTCTCCAGCCTTATCATCATAGGTAACTTATAACACCTGATTCAGTCCTTACCAAGATTTTCTGTAGCAAGAATCTTTGTACTGCTGATCTCTAAATGCTTACAGCTTTTCCCCTTCTGGCTTTAATCTAGGAAAAAAGGTAAAAAACCCAACAAAACAAAACAAAGAAACATTTTACTCCTTTCTATTTCAATAAGGCATTCTCAGCCTACATGCCCAGAGTCTCTCTAAAGCCCTCTTTTCAGTCCTTAGTTGATTTGTCAGCTTGATCCTTTACAGTGGTTTAGAGAAGTCATTACCTTGTTTATTCCAGGATAATCTCAAAAGATCTAGAAGGTACCGTTTTCTCCTGATCCTAAATAACTAATAATGAATCAAGTTCCACTAGAGTAAACAGCTCTGTTTTAATGGCCATTGCAGGTCATGGTACTTAAGTCCTACCATTCAACAGATTCTGTTAAAAAGATTAAAGCTGACAGGATTCATCCCCCCCCCCCCCTCCTCCCCCAAATGCTAATTACCAATACTGCCTGGAAACATGAAGTTGGATATGCCTCTTCTCACATCATTGACAATAAAACCCTTTATAGTTGTGCTGACATCATGAGACAGCTACTGCAAAACATCAGAAAATAAGTTTTGGAAAAACAATGTGAATTATGAAGAAAAGAGAAAGATCAAAACAAGTATAAGAAATTTTGAAATGTTTCAAGGGTTGAGCTTATGTGGTTGTTGACAATAACAGAAAACCAAATTGTAAAACTGTCGAGGGCATTTCTAATGCTGTATTAATGCAGAATCAATAAAGGATGTAAGCCAGTTTTCCTTATCTGGACTGACTAACAACGAAGAAAATAATTTGATCAACTGTGAAACTGAACACAAAAAAGCGGCAAACAGAAAGACTGGAATTTTTATAATGACGTACCACCAATGACTGTAGTTAGAATGAAGGTACTAAAGTTTGCCTTTAGAAATAAAAAAAAACCCAAAACCACCCAAACAGTCTTTGATCATTGTTTTAAAAAGTAATTAAAGTTGTACTTCTCACTATTTACCCGATGGCCTTTGAAAGATGAGACTCTCATTTCTTTGCAAAGAATTTTATCATATACAGAACTGTAGACCTAACTAAAGCTTTCACAGTTTTAATGATTTAAGCCTCTATCTTACTTTCCCAATTACCTGCAAAAGGTTTTTTGTTTAATTAACATATTGTTCATTATTACCTAGTGAATAATACCAATGTGTTATTTTAAATGGAAAATTAAATTTTTACACTAATCTGGGAAACATGTCAACAAAAAGAGTGCACATATATTGGAAATGCATCTCGACTGGCTCCTTGAAACCTGGAGGAAAAGAGGAAGAAATGTCTAGAAGACAAAAGAAACATTATTAGTTATTATTTGACCAATGTTCTTAGTTTTTTCTGAATTAATTTTATCTTAGCTGCTCTGTTGCCAGTGACTCTTGAAGGGATCTTTTTTTCATGGCATCTCTAACACCACACCATTTTAACTACATCTGTGAAAATTAAGGCATTGTAGAGGTTGTGAAATACATTTTATTCTTCTGTAGTTCATGCATATTAAAACCCTTGTCCTTTCTCTCTCAGCTTCATAATCCTTGCTAGTATCTTATGACTTCTAAACACTGAAGATAATTCCCTGTCCTTAGAGATGGATCTGGTCCCACAGTAAGGAGTACTTACTTTTTATTAATCCTGTCCATAAATCTGATGTAAAAACCATGGTGTTAAGGATAGCACAGAACTGGTTCTCAGTGGAGAATGGTGTAAGAAACCCAAGGTCACTTCCCAGCTCTCCCAAGTGTGATAACACAGTGCACTTCCAGCAGAGTAAATGGAGCTGCTCACCCTTTAGTTTTAAGAAATACTTTTTTTAAGGTAACAATATATTTCAGCTGTTTAAAACCTAATAAAAATACAACATAAGTCATTTATTATCTGTCACTTCCATATAAGTAATTCTCACAAAAAGTAAAATTTAAGATACTCTGCAAAAGAATTCTTTCAGACTTGACAGTCTTATTATTTTAAAATTTAAATGACATATTCAGAGACTTTCAATGCTGAATACCTTGGATCAAAGGCAATAGTGCAATGGAAGTAAAATTCAGTGATTAAAAAAATCCCAACAGAAAATCAAGTCCACCTGTCAATAGTTTTCAATAGAAATTTACATCAAGCCACTTTAAACTCCTCTCATAATTCTTCAAGCACTCTGTTATAAATCAGATCCAAATGTATTCCTAGTCAAGTCTCCTTTTTCTTATAACATTTGATGTGTTTCTGTTGGATGAATTTCAAAAATTACTTAAAGTATTCCACAACTGTGAGACTACAAAGTAGAAGAACAATGTAGACTGCACTAAAACTACTAACTGCTACCCAGGTGGGTCATCTCCTTAGCTATGAATTTATTTCCTCGGTAGAATAGGAAACATTTTGTTGGAAAGTAGTATTAGATGAGAATGGAGATGAGAATTAGATGAGAATCAGTTGGCAGATCACTTCTCACAACATTTACCAGACTATAAATTGGTTTGTATAAACTGATTTGGATTCTGGGTTTGTGAACAGAAAAAAATTTCCAATGCCAGACCACACTGAAGGGTTCATCTGATTTCCCAAACTGATTTAGAGGTAAGGTTCTGATCAGAGATTGTGAGGGCTAAGAGAATGTTTTATGGTTTTGACTCAGTAGTTCCTCCAACCAGAATTCCCAGAATAGGCTGGCTTTGTGTGATGATTTTTAAATGGAACCAGAAAGAATCTGCAGCAAACAAGTGACAACTGGTTTGTTATTAAGTAGAAATATACTTTGGGGGGAAAAAAACCAAACCCCAAACCAATCAAACTGGCTCACAACAAACCATAGAGACCAGCTTGATTTACTTCTATGAATTGAGCTGGGTTGGGGAATGATACCAGCTGATGTTTCTGTCACAACTCCAGATCTAAGGTGCACGTCCACAGCAGATTTGCATTTGTTGTACACCAAAGAAACAGTGAATGAGGATTTTGTATATTTATCTGAGATATCTCTATGGTACCATAAAGGTATGGTTCGAGAAGGAGCATATTTTTAAATAACGAGGGAGTTAGTTTATTCTTGTGTAAAGAAGAGTCTCTCATTCTATCCCTATCCTAAGTAGTCAATGCAGTAAAAGTATATCCTAAAATATTCCTTACATCTCTGTAGGTTTCTTTAAATAAGAGGATTCTTAGCATGAGGCAATATATCCTTTGGAAATGAAGTCAGCTTTAGGTATTAGATAGTGGGGCCTGATGGGACAAGTTTCATTTCAGAATACTATTTATTTCTCCTGAAAAATGATGCCACCAGGTACTGCACCTGCTCCTTGCATTTTGATAAACTGTTTAGCATTGCATGTGTAGGCAGAAATATTACCGTTTCTGTTAGTAGGAAAATGGGAGAAAGCAAGATGTTCAACTAAGAGCATCTTCTATGTGAAATCTCAGTATCTTCAAAATGCAGTGCACTTGTATCAAAAAATACATATTTAAGCAGGTGATCTTTCTGGGCTTCAATTCAAAAAGCTTCTTCAAATAAATTAGTATGTATTTCTGCTAATATAATTTAAGACAAAAGAGATGTAAAGTTATCCTTACTGGAGCCTTGAAATTCATTTTCATTTCCGTTTTGGCAAAAGACCACTCTCCTTCTAGTAGGAGATCAAGCTTGGTAAGTGAAGATAGCTTATTTTGCATGCACATCTGTGCAGAGAAGCAAGCAAATCTTTGGTTCAGGTGGATAAATTGCCAGCTTTCGTATATGACAGCTAGTTTAATGCCTAGTGAAACAACTACTGTGGCTATTCATTGCTGCTAAATGTAACAGCAAAAACTGTCTATGACAGAAAAGCAGTAAAGAAATATGCCATAGCATGGGCAGATGTCCACAGAGCATTAAAAAGAAATCTGTGTCCTCTTAGATTTAAGCAAACAACTGTATTCATATGATTTACTGTAATTTATCTGATTCTTAGCAAGTTCTATCTTAATAATGTTCATATAATAACAGATGCATATGTATTCTTTTGCATGCTTTAAGAGTCCATTTAACTTTTGAATGAAGGAAAGAGCACTTAGAGGAGCAGTCACTGATGACAGACTATTGTTAAAAAGCCATCATATATTCAGATCCATCTGGTGCAATCCTGGGAGCAATGTGTTACAAACTAATAAAATTACTGCAGAGGTAGGGAAACCAGCAAAGACAATTTAAAAAGAATAGCCATTTGTTTTATAGACAGAAGAATTACATTGGTTTATGTCATGCAAAACACTTTTTAAAGTATCATTTTGGCAAAATGATCTTCATTTCAAAATGCTTCAGTCATATCCAGTTTCATATTAGTAATTGTTTCAGTTTTCCATAAATAACGATTACAGAAGAATATCTGTTACGCAATGCTTAGACATTTCTGAAATGTGAGAATAAGCCTGAAATGTTTTCACATTTCTGAAATGTAAGCCAATAATAAAAATTATATAAATATGGATTTAGTCATATTATTAGGAGAACGAATACCTTAAAAATATTCTGACTTGTTTTAATTATTTATCCTATCACTAGCTAAATACTATGTAATTTTTTAATACTTCCCTAGCTCCTTCAACTGCAGCATTAAATTAAAGAGAATCACAGTAGATACAAGTCTGTTTTATTTTGGTGCCTTTTCTATGCTGTTGACAGGAGCATGAATTCCAACAGTTCTTATAAATGACTTCAAAATATTTTTCTAGCTCCAAGTTTTCCCAGTCATAAGTGCTTATTCTTCTTGGTAAAGAGAAGCAATTGTGGTGAAAACATACAGCAGAATGTGAATCTAGCAGCGTAAAGCTTTGTTTTCATTGCGTTTGTTTGAATGGTTTATATTTAATTGATGAATCTCAGTGTTTGTGTCTGAATGACTTTCAGTTCCCCAGTGCCTCAATCAGCACAGTGCAGACACACAAACCACAGGTGGGCTTCCTCACACTGTTATGCTGATGTAGCTTCCCTCTTCATCTTAAATGACCACCTGAGCTGAATGTGATAGACATTTTTATCTGGGAGTTTATGCAGTCTTTGGCCTTTTCTGAGCCAGACTGTCAGTTTCCTCCATATGCACCACATACAATTCACAAAGAGCAAAAGTTCGAAGTGTAATTCTTATTTATTTAGTTTCTTTTTTCGCACTGATTAAGGACAGGTTCATACCTGAGCTCTAAGAAAAAGAAGCTCTAAACATGAAATATGTAATATAAAAGTGAAAGGGCACGGATGTTAGCTGCCAAGACATATGGCTGGTGAAAAAAATAAGAATGCATTAACACATTTTATATGTAACTACTCTTTTTAAAGATGGTCTTATTACAGAATACACAAGGGCATTTGTGTTAGTTACTGAGAGACATATGGCTGGTAAAAAAATATAAATGCATTAACAGATTTTGTGTGCAATTTCGCTCTTTTTAGAAATGGTCTTATACCAGAAAACATGATATCTTTCCTTTATTCTTTTCAGAGCAGTGATCAGAGGGAAAGGAGATTCATTAATACACACATTAGCATTAACGGGCAGAGAATGCAATCATTAGTGTCATGGCTCAGGTGTTTTGTGAATGCAACTGTAGGATCAAATCATATCACACTAATGTAAATTGCAATGAAGCTCTCTACCTGATTTTCCTACTATTTGAGTGTTAAAACTGTTTTGTCACAGATCTATGAAGGATACTGACAATAGTAAACTAACCTTCATTATCATCATCTTTGTTGGAGTTTTTTTGCATTGGGTTTTTTTGTTTGTTTTGGGTTTTTTTTTTTGTTTTGTTTTTTAATCAGTAATCAAGCTGTCATAGTCTATTTTCTGCAGGTTACCCTTTCTAGTTCTGGTAGACTGAATAGATACCTTAAAAGTCAGAGCTGTAAAAAGGCATTTGACAGAAGTATTAACTATTGGGGATTTTCTAGTAGAGTCACAGGTAATGATTTGACAGTGACTCCAATAAATAGGGATGAAAATATTACATCCTTATTAGTTTACAAATAAAATCACATTGTGTAGACAGAATGATAAAAAAAGTCCTTAACTGCCTTCAGAGTGAAATCTTAAAATTTTGTGCTTAGAAGGGTATCAAGTATTTCTGCCTTAGTATACTTTGCATTTGTTTCTGTACTTGCTTTTACTTACTATTTAACTAAATGCTATTTAATACAATCATAAATTAATAAATGGAATTACACTATTTATGATGATGAGATCTAAGTATGTACATTCTGCAATAAAACTGAGAGGAAAAACAATTAAAAAAATGCAGAAATGGACAACACCATTTGGAGTCAATGATATTATATATTGTCATCTGATGAAAACTAAATTTATCACCCCAAACCTATTTAGGAAGGTGGGCTTTCCCTGCAAAGCAATTCTTATCCTCCAGCAAGGTTCCCAAGCATGCTGTTTCTTTCCGTAGTTCAGCTGGTTCAACTACAGGATGCCCCTAGAAGGGAAGCTTCCTCTGCACGCGCCTCAGGTCTGGTGAGGCTTCTCCGCCACAGGATCAAACCGCCGTGCAACTGCACGGTGAGTTAGATCAGCTCTTTGGTCTGCCACTACTATTTTTAGTGTGTTAGCTTTCTAGTGGATAGGTGAACTGAATCAACTTCCCTTGCAATCACATGTTTGTTAGATCCAATACAAAGCTGGGATCTTCCCTCATAGAAGAGGTCTGTTCTGTGATTAAAATTTCTTTTCCACTAGTCTGATTTTTCATTCTCAGTCCAAAATTCCAGATACTCTTGGTGGTAGTTCCAACCAGAATTGGTACTATACTTGCTTCCAGTGTTTAAAAAATATCTTAGTTAAATTTCACTTGATATAGTGTGAAAACTCATATCAAAGTGCCTAAGCACCCTTGAAGTTTAAATGACCTCATTTACACATCTTGTTCTGACAGAATTATATATTATCGTTCTGTCCCACAGGGAGAAAGCAGATCACAATTTTGTCACTTGCGTATATAAAATTAGCATACCAAAGGTTTACTCTCAACGTGAAAACAGTCTTCTGTGTTTTTAGACCCTTCTGTTGAATGCAAAAATGTCTTAATAAATGGTTACCTGTACCATATCATTTACATGGCCATGATTCCGTAGTTTAAAATTCTTGAGGTACAACACCATGTGGTGTCTTGAGTGACTACATTGGCACACATTACATAAAAGTTAACAAATCTAAAAATTCAGAATTCCCTTTAGTGTCAAAGAAAAAATCAGACATAGATAGAATGGTAGAAAGCTGCTGAAATTCAGAAATAGTCATTTTTTATGACTACTAATTGGAGATCTGCACTGGAAGAAGTTCATACTGAGCTGAACCAAAATTCAATGCAGCTCTGAAAGGCTCAAAGACACATAATTTTTCAGAGATTTTTGACATGAAATATCAAAACAAGCTGGAAGACTACTGCTGTGTTAACTTCCATCAGAGGTGATAAAAAAACATGTGTCCTTTCCAAGTCAGCTCATTTTATCTTCTATCATACTTCTGGCTGGGATCAACAACAGATAAGAGTATAATAGTAAGAGAAGCATACACGACATTCCCCACATGTTCTTTCCTACTTTCAACCCCATCTGGTTTTAGAAGTCCCTGCAATGGCAACAGTTTCAACATATTCAGTAAATTCCCCCTTCTTTCCCATGCACACTTAGAGGCTCTCCTTGTAGAATTTTCTTTATCTAGAAATTTAAAATAATTTCTCTAAGCAATTTTTCTAAACTACATTCAACTTTGTATCATAAATGCTCCAGAATGAACCCAAATGTGATTGACTTTTTCATTTGTAATCCTACTGGGTTTTTCTTTCTCCCGATGAAATAACACCCCACAGGAATGTGTTTCAGGATTTAGCCTGAAAGCAAAATTGCACAGAAAGTTTCTTCAAGCACATAAGACTGAAAATTTAAGAATAAAGGTGTCAGCCATATTCTTGAAAGCCTGAACATCAGCATAGTCTAAAGAGAGAAGGGGTGCTTAAACTGAGAACCATTTCTCCTGCAAAATTTGTTTGTCAGAGGTAATTTTGTCTTCTAAAATAAGTTGGAGTAGCCTCAAGCTGTCTGCGCCAACTATTTGCTCTTATGAGCTTACAGGATTGTTATACACCTGGAAACCAATGGGTCACATCAAGTGCCCACCCAACAAGTCCCTATCCAGTTCTAAGTTTTGGGTTATTTCTCCACAGAACAGGGGTCTGACTTGCCCTGGAAGAGCACGTTGTCATTCCATTTGCCTCTATTTCTCTGAAAATATTATCAGAGGGGAGATTAGTGGAGTTGCTCTCCACGTTCACACTGAACCTCTCCCCAAACAATTACGTACTCTCTAGGCCAGAAATACACAACTGAAGTGACCCAATAGCCCAATCGCTATGGCATTCCCCTGGAGAGGAATAGATACTAATCCCATTGCCTGTTCTGCTGAATACTTAATGCAATATATAAAACATTCAGTGTGGTAAGGACAGAAGTGTCTATTTTTTTAATCCCAGTGAGGCTTAGAGTTGAGGTAAGAGCTGATCTGCTCAATGCTGTGGATACTAAAATATTTCCTAGCACGTACAGAAGCAAAACTTCATATAAGAAATCCTAGAGAGTCAATGAAATCATCATTAATAAGGATTATACAAGGGAGAACTATGTGTTTGGTAACATAGAATTAAGGCCATCAAGATAGACACCATAGCATCACTGATTGGCAATCTTCTCTGACCCAGAGAACTACATCAAGGCAAAGCTATGAGCAAAAACGTTTGCACACTGCGCCCAGGCAGAAACAAAATGGTGCAGAAGCTCAGAAAGATGGGAAACATTCTAAGAATTTTTTTCAAAACACAGTGGTGAAAAATAGTAAGAGTGTTAACACAAAACACTTGATATCGGCCTTTGTGGGCTGTGAGGTAACTGTTATATTAACAGAGGTAAAGCAGTAAAGAAAAAACACATAAGAGCACTGCCTGAAACTTGCCACAAACAGATCTTGAGAGAGGGCTAACAAATAGTCTGCATTTAGTATTTCAGAGGCAGTCTAGAGAAATTTCAAGCTCATACATACAGCGCCATTTACCAACATTGTCTGTTGGGGGAAATTTTTGATCTCGAAACAGCTCTCGTTTCAACCAATGATTGCTGCAATAAAGCTCCAGCATACTGAATGTATACTATCTCCAAGCAATTTTTCACACACTCTAATCATTAGGGAAGATTCTGTTAGTTCCTTCTGGACAGAGACTGTGTTGATATTTAACTGATACTAATGTTGCAAAAACAAAAGACTGAAGACTTTATAACCAGGTATGATGTTTTCTATTACTGAATATTAGATATATGCATGAAAATGATTCTTCAGTTTTATTGCTCTTATCAATAAATTCACAATGAACTGGACCAAAAAAGTATCCTCAGAATATAAGAAGTGTATTAGTGAATTTTAAACAGGATTATTGTTCTTCAAGTTTTAGCCTGCCACCTTCAAAAAAGTGGTGCATTATCTGTTAATCTGTCAGCACTTCCTAAAAATTTTGAATATATTGACATATTTTAGGCAGATATGTCAGAGAAGTAAGACTCTTAAAGACACTAAAGTTCTAAAAGTTTCTTGAAAATTGGAAGTTGCATAGAGAAAAACAGGCAAAGTGAAATACCCAAATCAGGAAAAGGCTTTAATGTACACTCCATAGTAATCTGTGTTGTTATATCTGTTCCCGTACTAATGGTCATATGTAATTGGCTGCCCAGTTAGCGGACACAGCTTGGAACCAGCTGGACTACATACCACCTCATGTAGTCAGTGCATATGGAGCAAAAATTATCAAGGGAATAAGAACATGGGAAAAGCTGAATGCCTCTCTGCTGAAGAGCGGGTGTAGAGAGCATAAGCCACAACTTATAATTAACAAACTTTCACTATTTCCTATTTATTTCCTATTATTTCATTATTTTCTTCATGCTTTCTTTCCCCCCAGTAACTAGTAGCACAGAAATTAAAAAAGTGAAGAAACATTTTAAGCTAAACTGACCTTATACTAATTAAAATAATGTTTTTATTAATGCACACACTTAAGGAAAAAAAAAAAATCTGTATTTTAAATGTAAAAAGTATTGGAGAAAAATCTGCAAAGCTGTCATAAAGATAACGTGACAACATAACAGTACCTTTAAGGAACATATAGCACTCCACCTATAGGCGAAATTTCCATTTGAATGAGAGTGGTTTAGCATATGTTCTTAACAATATAGTATAGTAATATGTAGCTTATTTCACAACAGCAATTCCAAAATTAGAAGGCCACATGAGAATTTGCAGAAGTGGTCTTTGTTTATTTGTTATGACACTTGCAATAAACTGTATCTTGGAAGTATCAGGTACTCACAGCATTTAATGTATGTTATCTCTCACTGAAGTATAACTGTTAGAGATAAGTGCTCTTTCTTTTTATATCTGGAAGTTACTCACTGACAGACTGGCTCATTTCTCTGCAAGCAGTAATGGGTTCTTAGTGTTCTTGATAATATTTTCAAATACTTGTGTTAAAAATGCCCCACTAACAACTTTATACTTTCCCAAGTTTTGCCTTTGCCTAGTGTTATATTGAGATCTCAAACAGAAGTGCCAGATTCTCATAATTGGGAAGGCTGATGTTTTCGCTTTATGTTTAATTGTTATTTCAGTCAAATAATATCCTAAGAAAACATTTGAGACATTTCTTTTAAAGTAGCACAGCCTCTCCTTATCTCAGTTTTCTTGAGTTAAAGTCTGAACTCCAGAAAAGCTGGAATGATACAGAATAGTGTTACCCATGCTTTTTCTTGTGATTACTGAACTTTTGAGGAATTAGCATTTCATTAAACGTCTCAAGGAATTAGCATTTTCCTTACATCCATAGGGTAGATGAAGTTGTACATATAATCTGGATCTTTTTGTTCTCCTATTATTCTTTCAGAGAGGCTCTGGAGTGGTATGCAGATGTATCTTTTGAGTTTTTAGTTAAAAGTTGGAATTGTCTGGCTCATTTTACTATCCATGAAATAAAAGAATGTCTTCATTTGGAAAAAAAATATTTAAAAATCAACTACAATTTAGTTTCCATGAAAACAGTCTTCACAGCTTTGAGGTTTGGCATTTCATCTGTGAATGACATTCTTATATGTGAAATGAAAACCAATTCTTAAAAAGTGCATGTATCGAATTAAAATGATCTATCAAAGGAACTCTCTAATTCCCTAGCAGGATGTGAAATGGGAATTTGTCTTTGGACATGAGATTCTGAGCCCGACCATCTCAGCTGGTAGTTACACTTGCTGTGGTAAAGTTTAATTTTTATTAATTCTGAGCTAGAGAATGAATTTCTTTGTCAAAATGTGTTGCTGAGAGTGTGACAACAAATGAAAAAATATAAATGAAAAAGGAGAAGCAAAGTAATACATCTAACGCTGAAATAGTGTCAAGTTAACTGTGGTCACATCAATTCTAACACCATCATTTCCTCACAGACATGGTAATCTGCATCCTGTGATACAAGATTTACTCTACCTTTGCCAGCTCAGAGAGATCATTTTTCTCTTCTGAAGACAGAAGAGAAAGAAAAGGTTGATCTGATAGTGACAATGCTAGCCAGATTTCAGCAGGATGGGGTTCATGTACTGGAAAAGTAATTTAACCTTTTTTAAAAAGTCATTAATTTCTGCATCTCTTTTCTCTAGCTACAAGTTGTGTCCAATCTTTTTCTGCATGTTTTGTGCAGTAAAAAACATCTAATAATGTATCTTTGGAAACTGCATAACATGACAGATCTCAAATGTCAGGAAGAGCTGCTAGCATAAAATAAATAGTAAGTAACCATTTTCCTTTGCCTTTAATCAGAAAAGTTTAGTTCTGTGTTAACTATGCATCCAAATATAAAAGCTATTCTCAATTAGAGATCAAATCTTAGAGGTGGTTATTAATAAGTATATTATATTTTTATAGTAATATTTTGGGGTATAAATAATAGAAAAGCAGTAATTCAATGTATGCTGAAATTATGAAAGTACTTTTAAAAATCCTATTGAAAGGCAATACAAAGTTTCTACAGCTATCTTTCTGCCTCTACACAGCATGCATGACATCAGAGTCACAAGCCAATAGGTCATCTACAGCAGTTCTGTTGATGTAGGCTATTGCCAAATAGTTTGTTTAATTGTGCTTTATTCTGTCTACATATATGGAAATCTTTAGCATTTTTGCCTCTTTCTGTAAAAGTTTATTTCAGAGTTTAAAGAAGCTCTTCAGCTGGAGCATACAACATTTTAGCCTCCAGTTCAGGTGTCAGAACTCTGAGCTACCACTCCAGTACCTCCCTAGAAAGGATTTTAAGAGGAGGAAGAGCTGGATTAACTTCTTCAGAGAAAATGGGACAATAGTAAGTACACAGCAGTAGATTCTCTGGTCTTGTTCCCTCCCTCCATATCTTCCCATTCTTTATTATTCTCAACAAAGCTGCACCCAAGGAATGGGGCACTGAACTGTATTCATATCTGACTAAATTTCCTATCTACATTTTCTCAAATAGAGTAGCAGCAATATCATAAAGGAGTAGCGTCTTTAGCTGAAAAACTCTGCAGTAAGGTTTAGTGGACTTACTATACCAGCACATTTTTTTGAAAGACATTCAGTAAAATATCTGTGTTTAAAATGAATTGACTTAGATATCACGTAACCAAGGAAACGGTGTCAAAAAATAGATAAAATCATGGTTGATCCAACACATTTGAAGTTTGGGGGTTTTGTTTTGAATAATCATATTTATACACATGCCTTCAGTACAGGCAATTCAAAATAAAAAGCAGTGAAACAACAAATATAAAGTGCTAACGTGTTTCTGGTGATCTAGAACAGGCAGCGAGAGAGTATGGTCAACATCATAAGTACATAAATTCTACTTAGTTTGTACTATGCGCTCTGGCTACTCTGGGAAGAGTAAAAAAACCAGCAAATACTATAACTACAACTAAAGTAATCTCAATGCTTGAATTAAGTCACTCCTGAAAATAAACCTTTCCTTGGGAAGGCTACTCAGCTACTTTGCATAAGAAAGGTAAAGCTTCTAAGCTTGTAAGGGTGGAGCCCTTACATTAGCTAATGTTTTGAATGTATACACAATAATGAATTTAGACTGTAACTTTAAAAAAGGTTATCTTTCCCTGAATGTGCCAAGTTCGTTCTACCTCCTTAGGTCACAGACATGGACCTGCTTTGTATGTAACATAAAAAAGGAAAAAAGTCATCAGTATGCTGTCAGTACCACTTAATATACAGAGAAATGTCAAAACTATATAAACAGGAACTAAACATTATTTAGGAGAAAGGCATTCCAGAATCTGATTTAACAACAGCATCAGTACTTAGCAGGGCCAGGATTACCTAATCATTCTCAAGATAACATAAAAAAAAAATTCCAGTCTTATATAATTTTTCACCTTAACACAGGCAACAACCAATCCAAGTAACTAGCTAATAGATGAGATGTTTATACAGTAAATATGCAAAGAAAAAAAGGCAAGTATGGCTTATAAGTAATGGTTAAATGTAGAGCTTTTACCTATACTGGCAAAGATAGGCAAAAGATGTTTTTGAAGATGTTTCAAGAGTTTTTAACACAACATTCCATTTTACAACCTTTCAGCAAGATACCACAGTTAAAAGATGAATTATATTAGAGTGCTTTGTTTAATGCTTTTGGGGAAAAGGCGGTACTATCAAAGACCAAGGACAACATTGTCCTAGAGGTAAGTTATCGCTTGTGTCCTCAGGATAATTCATTATTTTTTATTTATGGCAAAGAAATAGGCAGAAAAGGTTTCTGAGCTGTCCCAGGCCGATGAACAGTTAAATAAAAAAAATAATCCTTGCTTACAGGGTGATTAAAGCAGTGCCCTTTTGTGCTATGCAGTATCATACTAAGTTGTTTCCAGGAAAGGGAAAAAGTGTTGAAGTTTGCCAATTTTATAAGCAGGTTTGTTAGTAAAGGTCAACATAAGGCTAATCAGTACTTAATTATTTTAATCTCTTCATTGAAACTTTGAAACATCGAAACATTGAAAGGGAGGAATTTTACCTCCTGTAAAACACTCAGTAAAGGCTCATAAATAATTAAATCCAAAGAAGTTGGGTTTATGAACTCAACTTCATCACAAATTATCACAAAAGTGATAATGAAAATAAAATAATAGAAATGGCTTTTGCTCATTCAATTCAAGTAACAGTATTTTGGTGGTCAAGCCAGTTGATCCAAATCACAGACCAAACATCAAAATCACAGTATCTATTTGTGTTGACTCCTGGTGCATCCAAATGCAAACTTCCTCATTGTAGGAACTGATTTCATGAAAAGGTTGGGTTTTTGACAGATTTATATCCCTAGCCCTGATGCCACTGTAATTTGAGTTGAAATTGCCATGCCTTGTTTTGCTTAAGCCGAGAGGAGAGTCCCTCTGTGACACTGCCACGCTAACCCTGAAATACTACGGAGTGGTGATGCAGCCCCTCAGACCTGTGTCTAAAAGGTATTGTGGCACAGCTATTTCTAACTTTGGCCACTGAAGGAATCTAACGCACTTAGACAAGGCACCCAACTTTTAAACGACTCAACTCTCACAGAGTGATTCCTCCCCAGGAGACTTTCAGTTACTGTTTACTGAAATGGCTTCCTGGCATAAGACCTCACCAATGCTTGGTAGCAGGCCAGAGATTTTGTATGGTCTGCAGCTTAATAATCCAATAACATAGTTGTAAAAATCTGGATAGACGTTTTCTTCAATTTCATTTCCATTGTTAAGACAAACCGTTACACTCCTCTAACCTTCTGACTTCTTTAAGCCCATCTACAAATACTGAAATATCACTCAAGGGGGAGGAGAGGATTGGGTCAGGGGGCAGGGGGGAAGTGTATGCTGTGTGGGGGTTTTTTGTTTGGTTGTTTTTTTTTTTTTTTCTTTTTTTTTTTTTTAAAGTAACAGTAGGTCAAAGGTAGGTTCAAAATGGAAAGAAATACTTCCAGTTTCTCTTCCACTGAATGGTTCCCAGTGTTTCGTTTCTAAACTGTCTAAAGACAAATGCTGGAAAAGTAATGTAACTTTGTAGCTGTTTGAAACTTTAAATGTTGTTCTTATCTAAAGTTCATATACACAAGACAGACCTTCTTCTGTTTTCTCCTTCCTGAAATTCTGATAGTGTTTCCTCATCCCTACTCCTTCACATAATTTTCATTTTTCTTAAAAAATTGATTGAGCTATCACTTATACATATCCATAATTTAATATCTCTGTTCTTATATTAGAAAACTGTATAGTTTAATAACAGCTATGACAAGAACAAATATTTTATAGATAATTGCAAATGCGTATTTTCCACAACAGACTAGAAACTAATTTATCTCTTAATATTTACAGATAGTGTTATCCCTCTTATTTCTTCCCAGTGAGCAGAGGTTTGAATTCATTAAAGAAAATAAAGTTTATGTCCTCTTAAAAATTGAGTTAAATATGGAAGAAACATATCCAAATTATGGTCTTTTTTTCTTTTTGCCATTCTAGTCTATCATGTTCTCCTGGTATGGTTATTTATGAACTTGCTCAGATTTGGTCTGTTCCTGCCATCCTGACAGTAAACTTACGTGAAACTTAGATAGGTCTTCTCTTACCGTTTATTCAGCTGCTCCATTAAAAGTTAAACTTTGACTATTTTCCGCTACAGTCTAAACCTCTCTGATTTAGATGCTTTTCTGTTTCTTCTGTCTGCAAGGTGATGATGTGGTTCCTGTGCCGTTATTAATGATTAATACTGTGTCCTATTTTCCCTAAAATTCTGGTGTAGCTGGGTCTTTGAAGGAAAAGGGTGGGGTTGTCTTCAGTATCCCTTACAAATAACAGACATCTATTCCTGTAACTCACATTATGCCAAGGATAATGTTTCATAGACAGGAAGCATGTCACACAGTGTTTCTGCAAGTATTATTGCTCTCTTTTCTCATATTCATCTTATGTTCAGACAAATTCAGATGAGGGCTGGCTGGGTTAAACTTTTTTTCTAGGGGGTACAATGGACGTAATAAACAGCTTTGCCTTTTTCTAAGTGGTTAAAAATAGCTGTAGAAATATATTCAAAAAGTCAAGCAATTCTTCTGTTTTATTTTCCATCCTTACAACTTGAGAATAATTATCCAGCTTTTCATCAAACTGTTTTTGGATTGAGATGCAGACTGGAAACTTTTGCTTCAGAGTTCATACTGCTTCTGAATTATAAGCAGTTACAGTAGATATTGTGAGCCAGTCCTGGCAGTAGTGGCAGAAAAAATACTGCAGTATTAGATTTCTGTAGCAATCAATGGGAAAGCCCTGGCAGAATCTACCCTAAGGTAGTTTTCTTACCTAGCATAATAATTAAAGCTGTATTTTTAAAACACTACCACAGGACAATGCTTTCTGGAACTATAAAATGACTGCAATCAGTACACTTAATTAACCCTCTCCCATTTCCCCAAAGAATTTTTCATGTTGTTTTTGCTCCATCTTTTTTTTCTCATTAAGTGTTGTCCTGACCTTTCAGTCTGTAAAAATCAACAAAAGGCATTTCCTTTTTTATTAAAAGATTGATTGCAGGAGGCCTGGGACCACAATGAAAAGAAAAGGAGAAATAATCTATGCTCAAAACACATCAAGTTTGTTAGACAGCCAATGACATTTAGCCCAACAGTAATAGCAGTACATACCTGGTTTTCAGATGCAACAAAGCAAAATAAGCCAAAGGAACATTAAACAAATAAATAAATGATGCTATAAATCAGACATATATGCACCATGAGAGAAAAATTTCAATAATTCTATTTAGATATGAACATAAATCTGGAAGAAGCTACTAAAATAAAGATTATAGGTAGTTATTATAGTCCTACTTGAGAAGGCAGGCAAAAATACATAAAATATATAGAACTGTGGACACAAATATACCTAAAGATGAATGTATTTCCAAAGCGACATCACCTTGCCCCTAGAGGCACACAACTCTTTGCAAGGGTTTATGGCAACTTCATCTGATGGACATTATCAAATGAGTAGATTCCAAAACTTTTTCCTACCTAGGGTTCTGAAAATAATATGGATGAATGAGTATAATAAAAAAAAAAATCATAATTTGAAACATAATGAATTTACCTCTGTCCCCAACTGATACAAAGACGGTTTGGATCTTTTAAATATTTGTTTATACAGGGACTTACCCACATATGATCCATTAGAAACCTGATTTGACTTCAAAAATCTTATTTGTGATACACTCTTGCCCTGTTACATCAACTGATCTACATATTATTTATGAAACATGTCTGAAAACCACCAAACCAATGTAATTATTATAATAGGTTATGACCAGCTGCTGTTGAGGGTCCAAGGATTTGAATAGCATGGTATTAGGCCATGGTTCTATTTTTTATTGTTATACTTTTATTTCTGAAGGTCTAATCTAAGATATCATACACTTGTGTAGTCATAAAAAAAATGAAAAGAAAGGAAGTGGTCCATAATGTAACTTTCCTTAGTTTAATTCTTCTAATTAATCTACGTTATTGGTTGTGGCATGCACTTGTTCTACCCAGTGAAGGTTTAATAGACCTGTTTCTTTTATCATCATCTATACACAAGCCTGTCGATCAATGACAATTATTACTTAATGAACATGTAATGATGGGTAAGCCCAGGGAGAAGGGAACAAATAAATCACTCATTATAGTCTTGATTGCAAGCTAGCACTGTCACTTGTCAAAGTGATGTGTTGTGCAGGTTTGTTTAGCCAACATCTCCAGGAGTAATCAGCATGATCAGGTGCTCCAAAGTGCTGGAAATCTTCAATGACCTAAAGTATATTCAGCTTCAAAAGGAGATGCACAAAGGGGTTTCACCTTAATTGAAAACTCTTCTGAGTAGTTCTTTTAAAAAAGCTCACAGAGCTGTTTGTTTCTTCCTGATTTTTCTAAACTGTTTTGTTTTTTCTTCTTAAGTATGAGCAAAGTTGCATTCTTATTCCAGTTTAAATAATAAAACTTTTCCAGAAGCTTTAATGTGCAATCCACAGTGACTAAGCGTTATTTTAACAGTGCTTGATGTTCGTGAAATGTTGCACAGCCAAAGGAACTCGAGTGTTATATTCATAAACCTAAGACAACAAGGAGTCATGGTGAGGTACGTCAGATCAATATCATGCCAGTAAAACAGGTTATACGGTTTTTGAAAATGATGCAGGTAGTTGCTTTTGTGATGCTAATTCCTGCTCATTAAACTCTGAAGTGAAATGCTCACATATTTTGAATCCTAGTAGCAATCACCAAAAGTTCTGTGTCTGGCTTCCACATGAATTTATCATTTTTCTGTTAATTAAACAACTCTACCACAGTTAAAATGATGTGAGAAAGGAAATCAACATCTAACTGGTAGTTCATGGGAGAATCAGATCAAATACTTCTGAGAACAGAACCATGAATTAGATATGTGCTGAAGCATATTGAGGTAAATTCTACAGCTTTCCTTCCCCCCCTTTTTTTTTATTTTGATGTAATATGACACCAAATGTCCTGTTTCTTAAACTGATGTTTTGACTTTTTCAAATAACAAGGTTATTTGGAACTTCAAAATCAAAATAGGATGTCATCATTTCCACAGGATGGAAATAGGCTATCACCACTGAAAAAATGTCCAAATGAATTTTTAATATGAAATGTTTTAAAGAAATAATACTTTCCAACATCAACAGCTATAGTTTAGCAAAATGTTTCTTTCTAAAAAAAGATTGTTCCACAAGACAGTTTTTGTACAGTTCTGTGAACTCTTCATGTTAACAAACCTTGATTTGCAAAATGGCCTTTCTAAAAATGCATAAGGATGCTCAGTTTCATTTAACATACAGTTTAGCAACTTTCTAAAAAATAATTTGCAGAATAGTATAAAGCTTATAGAAACACCCTGTGCAAATTTAAACAAGATGAATCTAGTAAAAAAGGCAGGAAAAGGGTTACTTCCTCATGTAAGGAAGACTTATTTTCTGTGTTATGTATTCATTTATTTACTTTCAACTTGAAAGAAGTATTTATACAAAATTTAAGAGAACATTTTGACTACCCAAAGTTTCCTTCTAATCTGATGTACCATTTGCCAAACATAAAGGACTGTTAGACATTCAAATAACAGGTTATCTGTAAAGCACTGAAAAAAATCCACTTTGTGTTTTCAAACATATCATTAAAGGAACTGCTTCTCTGGAGGGGGAGGGAGGGGGGAAGAAAACCCCACAGATTTCAAAAGGTTTTGTGCCTTGAAGAAATTAAGGAAGGGGGAAAAAAAAAAAAAAAAAAAAAACAACAAAACTGTTTCAAGTCAAAGTAGGTAACTGTTCTAGGGCAATGCCATGTTAGAAAAGAATTTAAATACTTAATTGTAATGCCTATCAACAGAAAAACTCATAATCATTCTTATCTCCTAAAATAGCTTGTTAAACATGAAAAAGGCTTATTGCTGAAACAGGCTATATCTGGGTAAGAATCATAAGCAGAAATGTACTTTAATTACCTTTTCCAATATCTTCAACTAAAAGTTAATTTTAATGAGAAGAATTACTTGTGTTGTATTTATTCTTTCCTATCTCACACAGGTTTGGCTTTTGTTTGTTGTTTTGGGTCCAACAGGTAAAGATAGACAAACTAATCTCAAAAACTATCAGAAGAACAGAGGACAGTGTAAAAATTGAGCTTCCCTTTTTGAATGTCATTTCCAGCTCATCCTAAGAAATGTAAAGAAAGCCATTTTAATTCAGTGTTACACAGCCAGAAATTTTGAATGATGGCATGGGCATTTCATAGCTAATGTGCTGGCTTGATAATCAATGGAAAAAGTGGACACCTTAGAAGTCTTTCCACAGTTACTGTATTGACTACATCATCTTTGATGAGACCTAACTTGGACTTACCTCACGACAAAATATAACCGAAGTTTGACAGATGGTATTTACCACCCTTTTATTTTTTTTTTTTTTTAAACAGAAAATAGCTGCAAGCACATGTATATGGATCTTCCTCATGCTACCATAGAGAAGCAAGGAAAGCATTCCACCTTTAACTTAGTCACTGAGGTTGAGAAAGTGTTCTTGAGTCAGTGCCAACTGTATATACTAATTTTAAGAATATAGAACGAATATTTATCAGTTAAGAAACAGGATGCCATATTACTCGCTTATTTCAAACAAACTGGAGAGTAACTTCATTTCCTCTTGTCTTTTAAGTGAGTAAAAACAAAACAAAAGCCTTACAATCAATCAGGACAAAGGAAGGTGACTAAATGCTCACAATCCAATGCAGAAACATGCAAGGAGGCTTCTGACTAACAGAAACAATACTAGTTATCAACACTTGGAAGGAAAACCTCAAAAGTCTACATAATATAAAAAATAACCCTGCTTTCGGTTCTCATGGCTGATTCAGACTTTGATAGTCTGGCGTTGTCTAAATACACAGGATGCTCGCTGACATTATTCTATGTATTTCTGAAGAACAATAGGCACATGCTGCTGACAATTTAGTTGCTTAAGACGTAAGTACAGCATTAAAAGTGTGTTGTTTCTTCTTGTTTGAAGCCAGTGGTGATGGGGGAAGCCAGAGGAACGAGGTAGTACCTCTCAGTAAAACTTTTTGTCTTTTCAAATTTTTATACTCTTTACACCTCACAAGTAGTCTTTGGGGTTTTTTTCTGCAAATAATCCAGCTGATCTTAATGGAATTATTATCAGAGTCATCCTCAGCTACACATTAGCAGGGTGATCAGAAAGACTGCACTTTAGTAGAACCAGGTTCTTTTTCATTTTGAAAAAAGATACAAGAGTAATAATTTCTCTTTGTTTTCTGTGACACCACTTCTTTTTTAAAATATCCAATGCTATTATGCTGAGATGAAGAACAATTTTGATGATGGGCACAAAAAAATTAAATTAGCACACTTTAATGCCTTTGAAAGCCAGTCTCAGAGGAACGTAAAAATTGCCAAATGAATGAAATATTTTATATTAGACATATAGATCTTTGAAAGCTTTTAAAGAAATATATCTGGTATTATAAAATACCATTTATCATATTTATTTCCATTCATATTTTCCACTGTTAGTTTGATTTTAATTTTTATCTTTCCTTACCTAAGTATGTTTGAGATTGTATAAAGACATACATCTTCTGAGGCTTTCTCGGGTTTACAAAAGAAAGACAGCAAACAAAAAAAATTAAATCTTTAAATAGTCAAGGACAAAGAAGATAAGCTATGTATTACCAAAGCTGTCTCAAATCAAGGCAGGGCACTAAAAATGCCAGCCAGTTACATATGCCACATGGCTCTCTACTATATAAATCCTTACCGCCGCTATGTCCCTTTCCTATTGGATGTAGAAGTATTAGCTGTAATTTGTCACTGTGGTATGTCAAGGAAGGAAGGTTTTCTCTTAAAATGCCACTTGGAGAGTAAACAGCAGCCTGCAGAGCAGGATTTGTTTATATCACTTTTGGTACGATGAATAACACACTTAGAAAGATATACTGAATATGAAACATGAAAGTGTAAAAGTTGTGACTTGTGTTAAATATTCACTGCCATTTCTGCCAGTACTAGTATATGATGCTCATGTATTTCAGGCAAAACCCATAGAGGTCATTACTATATATCCCAACTAAAACCTTTTGCACATAACTTGTTGTGTTCTATTTTTTCTTCACTTCCCACTCATCTAATATTTCTGTCCACTCCCTAAGAGTCACCACATCTCATCTAAGATCTGGCTGCATTTCACTGATAAGAGAAGTGGTTCCTGGTATATGCATATGTATTATACACATGTGTATAGATACACCCACACTGCAAGGTCTGAGGTGCTACAGACCGCTGAAGAAGAGAATTCTGCAGTGATGATGAGTTACATTAACACAGCCTACTCTCCACCTACACAAAAAAAAAAAAAAACCACAAACCCTGAACACTGAGTGTTAGGCTGCCTGTAACTAACATGAGAATGAAAATATTCAAGGTACACAAAATATTTTCCCTCTATGAGAACAAGAAATCACACAATGTACCTTCTAGTGCATAGCAGAGGTACCCTGGGATGTGACTGGAAACATCTCTGGAAGCACCAGAGTGGAAGAAGTTCCTCTAATGATGCAGTAAAACTACAGCTGTACCACACCATAGTCAATAATTACTGGCATCTAAGGCTACAGGGGAATTTACTATAGATTCATACATATGTGAGGAAAAGCTATTTAATCCATGGAAACATAATAGCTTCACTGACCTTTACGCACCACTCCCTCACCTTCACAGACCATTGCAGGTCCACATGTCTGTGAGCAGAACTGAGACCAGCTGCTCCCATACCCACCATTGCTGCATTTAAAGAGGCACAGAGCTCCTGAGCACACCCTCTGAGCTAGGTTTCCTAATCACCTGGGGGAAGGTTGCAGCCAGCTCTCCTTTCCTTGTAGCCAATGAGACTGTGGTTCATGCAAAAAAAAAAAAAAAAAAAAACACCAACCCAAAAATCAGTGTGTTCCAGCCTGAAATTTGGCCCAGAATTGGGTCTTCTCCCAGAACAATCTTGAGGTGCAGCTGAAACCTTCAGTCAGAAGTTGGGAAGTGTTCCTGTATGTTGAAGTTCAGATACAGCCCTGTTATTTTAAAAGTTTTTCCTGTCTATAGCACATCTGTGTGATTGTCCCTAAAGTGTTCTCTAATGTAAGTTATACACGGATACAGAGGATGCTAGTATGCAGAATCCTAGCAAAGCTTTTTCAAACCAATGTTGCCAATTCAGTTGTTTACGTTTGCTGTGAGATTCAATCTGCAGCTCAAGGGCAGTAATTTGTACATTATACTGAGGTACTCAATTCACAAAGCTCATGGGACAATTATGTTGCTGATAGCAGAAAGCCAGGGGAAGAAAAATGAAGGATACAATATAATAACAGAAGAAAGCATCTTAAACATTATAAAATGCATTGCATTATGTGTTACTCTATAAAACAACATCTCTGACTTCTCCTTGATCATTACCTCTGCTGAAGCAGACTATAAGCAGTTGCTGTCGTATTCTGTGCACCTCTGCAACACATAATAGTCCTTCCCTTCTAGGCTGGGAGGCTGCACAATACTTTTAAACTTATAAATTACATTAAAATATCTGCAGTACACTGAAATTATTATTGGTAGGAAAATACGTAAATACTACTATAGTTCAGAGTTATTACCTTATCTAATGTAAATTGTATTTTACAGGGCTTTATAGTGCATGAAAAACAGATGCAGATTTTGTTTCAAATTTAGTCATGTGTCTACCTGCAAGAATTATTTTTAGTGAGTCATTTGGCAAAGACTAATTGAGCTAATTTACATTATACAAGAGCAAAACCCAAATACAATCTAATTTGTGTTGTGTATATTGTAACTCAAAACATCTTAGACACTGATAATTCATTAATGGGATTTAAATGCTCAGATTTTAGAGCCATTGGTTAGAGCTCAACAAAGGAAACTGCAGCATGCAAATCCTAGGAGTAGTTAGTTTTGCAACATTATTCTGCTAACACATTTTACACAAGATGATTGTATGCCTTACTTCTTCAAAGCAACAAATACTAACCCAGTCCCAAACCCACCGGAGTAAGCTTTAATAGAGAAAGGACCTGTCGAATGTAAATGTAGTTCACAGGTTAAATTCTAAGGTCTAAGTGTACTGCTGCTGTTTTCAGCCAGGTTTATTATTTTATTATACTTTCTATTGATTGCCATCATCACTCTATTGACTGGCTGTGTACCGTGTATGAGACAGTTCAGAAGAATCAATAAAGCTGTGGGTAAACTGTGGGGATCTTGGTGGGGAACAGGATGAATTGCTTAATGATGCCTACAAAAATACTTTTGTTTTGTTTTCCACTTAGAAATAAATAAATAACAAGAGAAAAGCAGATCTAGGAGCCTTCTGAAAACATACTTATACCACATTAGAAAGATATATTTCACAGTTCATCTTTTCACAAAGCAAAATAAGCAGTGAAGTAATTTATTTTGAAATATGCTAACGGTTCCATATAGCTTAGCATCTTTGCCGTAAGGGCTCCAGAAAACAGTGGGTGGTATGGTCAAGGAAGGGAGGTCTTCTCCAAAAATACAACTTGTCTTGGAAACCATCCTGTGGACAACTTGCTCACCTTTATCCTGCATGGCTTTTACGCTGATGACTATGGACCACGGGATCCAGTGTTGCAGATGGACAGTGGATGTCACAGAATCACAGAAATGTTGAGGTTGGAAGGGAACTCTGGAGGTCATCTTGTCCAACACAGGACCGCCTAGAGCAGGTTGCCCAGGACTATATCCACACAACTTTTTAGTATCTCCAAGAATGAAGACTCCACAACCTGTCTGGGCAACCTGTGCCAGTGCTTGGTCACCCTCACATTGAAAAAACGTTTCCTGATGATTTGATAGAAGCTCTTGTGTTTTAGTTTCTGCCCATTGCCTCTGGTACTGTCACTAAGGGCCACTAAAGGGAGCCTCTTTGCACCCTTCTTTCATCCATTTATATACACTGACAAGACTTCCCCTGAGCCTTCTCTCCTCTAGGCTGAACAGTCCCAGCTGTCTCAGCCTTTCCCCAGATGAAAGATACTCTAGTCCTTTAATCATCTTTGTGGCCCTTCATTGGACTCTCTCCAGTATGTTCATGTCTCTCTCGTCCTGGAGAGCCCAGAACTGCAGGTGTTGCCTCACCAGTGCTGAGTAGAGAGGAAGAATCACCTCCCTCAACCTGTGGGCAACAAATGTTGTGCTACTGTTAAAATATGGAAAGGTAAAATTAGCTTATGAAACCAGCAAGGGTTCCATGATCACTTTCTGACCATTAATTTATTCCATATTTACTTTCTATATTTTGCAATGTCTTGTTCTACTATGGCCTTACCTTGAACAGAGGTTTTAGGCTCTAATATAATAATACAAAAAATGTCTGTAAAACAGTTTACAGTTTCTGTGTGTATAGAATCATGCAACAATCCTAAGCATACTGCCAGATAAGTGAACAATAATAAAAAAACTAGCTAAGATAAGTAAGTTGAAGGGGTTTTAGACTTATTCCAAGAATATTCTCCTAAATTAGGAAAAAAATTAACTGAAACATTATTTTCCTGATATAAGGTCTACTTTATATCAGACTGTGTGAATAAGAATATATCCCATATTAATATTCCACAATGCTGTAGCTTGTTCTTATGACAAAGATTTTAATGTGAACATAAAAGAAATCCAATTAAATCATTGTTATAACAGTGGTTTAATTAAGACAGGTCCTTTTTTTAACAGAAGACTAAATGTCTAAGCTTTAAGACTTAATTTTTTAAATACTAACCTGCAAAAGATGATCCAATTATCAGTTAGTTTTACAGTTTCTTGGTTTATCCTACATAAATGCAATTTATCTAAATGCTCATGTCAAACACTTAACTTTTTTCCTTTTCTTGCTATAATTCAATATAAACATTTGAAGAAATAATTCCTAAATCTCTTCTAACTGAATTCACACTATATAGAGTTGTCCCACAGTGTGGCTCAGACTACCATTTCCTAAGCCACGAACTGAAACCATGTCCAGAAGAGATCAGGCTGTAAATCACTTCATTATGAATATAGGATTCCTTCCAAAGGACTTGATCAGACCCTGCATGGATGCTCTCAACCTCCCCAATCTGGGCAAAGGAATTAGTTATGTTGTAGTTCAAGTGTGCAATCTGAATTCAGTATGGCAGGGGACCATGTAATGGTATTTTATAGCCTCAGACAAATTTATCCAAATGAAAGATTTAACAGCCTTCATGACCTGATACACTTACCAAGTTTTGTTCCATTCACTAGTCTGCCCAGGTCAAGTCACACCTACTGATTTAGTATAATACACCCACTAAGGGAGATCATGTCCCATAAAGAGGAGACCATAGTGTCAGCTAGCATGAAGAACACGGATCAGCAGAGCAGAGCCTTTCAAATGTAGTCTGTATGCTATTAAAGTCAAACCAAAAAATGAGAAGTTTTTATCGTCATTCAATCTACAGTACTAGCTTAAAATAGAATCTAATTCTGGCTGGTGTAAAATATTTTAACATTAAAAGTTCTATTAATACCATTCAATAATATATGCCTTTTTAAAATATAACACATAGGTCAATTTTTGATTAAGATTAAAACTTCTTTATGAGAAATTACTTCATTATGCCCTCTGATTAGTATAACAGTCTATTTTTCATCTGTTTAAATAAATAAGAATGAGAGTGTATCAAAGAGGCAAATGTAACAAGGAAGACTATGAAAATATATTGCTCATGGAAGTCCATCAAACTTAAGCTGCAGTTCCAGCAGTGTTACTACTGCATTGCTGTAGCAATATGGAAACTAATAGTGTCACAGATTCTTCCTTATGAAAACCTTACTCTGCACAAGCAGAATGTCAAAATTTCCATTCACATTTTTAACACTACAGCTACATTTTCTACTTAGAAGAAAATTACCATACAGCTCCGCATTTATCATTTCATGGTGTTCTTCACATTTTTGATTCAGCATTTATGAGCTTGCTTTTAGCAAGGAGTTTATTATTATCCATTTACAGGAAGCCAACAAAATAGTAAATTATGTATTTGAAAGCCCTGCTGGCTGACATTTTTAAAGTTCATTGGACTTTTTTTTTTTTTACAGAGTAGAAATTTGTTGCAAACACTCAAGATCTGATAACTGATTCCCATTTAGATGTCATTGAGACATAAGTGCAATGTATTTTCATTAATATTTCATTGTGTAAGTGTTCCTTGCTTTGACATTGCCATCTTGTAGTTATTTGTCCTACATCTAAAGAGCAACTTGTAATCAGATAGGTATATTGGACTTCATTATCTGTCACCACACATTCTTAGCATAGAGAATGTTATTAAGTTATAATTGCTTCTTTTTTTTCCCTTACGGGAAGATGAAGAGCAATATATAACAATATATGGACTCATTAAAAAACAAGAAAAGGCTTGACAATAAGCATAAAACTGTCAAATACATCAAGGTTCTGGATTCAAAATTTTTATTTCCACTAAATACAACCCATGTTTAACTAATAAATGACAATCTGCATTTTAAATGTAACAGAATATTTTGTGATTAATTTGTGATTGCATGTCAAAATACTATTTTTTTAAAACCAAATGTGACAACAGGAGACATATGTTAATTAAATATACACAATCAGTGTCTTTTTCCAAAACAAAAAAAAGAAAATAAATGGCAGTACCAGGTATTTCAGGTGAGATTACTTCAGTATGCAATATAATGATTGGTGTAAAATAAATTCCTAAACTGTTGCAATAATTAAGAGTATAACTTGTAGATGCAGTTATAGTGTTACATTTTTTCTTCTATAAGAAGAAGTTTTGCTCTGTGTTAGGGTAAATTAAACACATAATCCAGACTTCATTCAGAAAGAAGAATCTCACTTTAAATAACTGAAATTGAAAGCAATACTTAAGAAGGTTTACCAGTAAAAAGTTTATATTTATCTACCATCATAGGTAAAATAGAGAGAACCTCTCATACTTCATCATATATAGGGCTGGTATTGTTTATTAAAGTTCCCAGTGAACTAGCAATTTGGTAGCAGCTGAAGGAAATTTTGAAGCTAAGCAACTAGAAGAAAACACTGACACTGCACACCTTCCATGTTTCCCGTTTCCATATTCAGGGTGATCTTTAAGCTAATGTTCCTGCTGCAAAAGCTGAGGAGACCGGGTGAGCCTGCAGCAGCATCCTTCCATTGTGAGCAATGCAGAGCACAATAATCAGGGTTTCCAGGTGCAAACCAGGTCTATATCATGCCCCTCATTTTGCTTCCTTCATCAACTCGGGTTGCTCCCTCTGTGAAGAGGAAAAAGATGTCATAAAGCAAGTTATGTTGACGCTTTGCCATCAGGAAATTTTAAGTTTGCCATACAAATCCTGAACTGTTCCTGTACAGCTTCCTTAAGTCTTCATAGAGCTATCCAGCCATTAAATATATTGTATTATATTTTCACTTTACAGTGTGCTATAGATTTTCTGTATTAGCAATAACTAACTGCATTGTGGAAGTTATTGAGAGAACAGCTGCAGAATTTGAATCCTGTGTGGGAATGAATTGGTGCTTCTGGCACAGGGGAAGGAATAAAAAGTGTTTGGGGCCTCTGGGAAGTTTCTGCTGAAAGAACAACACTAAAATAATTTCAGTTGTTACCTTTAGGTTTCAGTCCCAAGCCCAAGCTTCGCTCTTCTGAAGTAAAGCTCCACATTGTCTGCAGACTCCAACTGCTCCCTCACTGAGGCTATATTTGCTCTGTTCTGATTTTTCCACCCCCTAAGGATCTGTACTAGATACTGCACAGATAGCTGGTGAGGCACTGGGCTAGATGGCCCTTGTTATAACGCAGTTCTGCTTAATCGGATGTGGACAGGAAACATCATGTCAATTATCTTCTTTTCATTTATTCTTGTTACCATAGCACGTTTGCACTCACTGTGTCTCATATGATAAATGCCCCAAAATACTTGTAGGGTAAAAAAAAGTCTGACAAACAGAAAGGCAAAACCAGTGGTGAGCCATGTTGGGGAAGCAAATAGCAAATATAATAGAAAAAATTACTGTATTTCGTAGAAAGTAAATGGTGTTCAGCTGTAATCATTGTGAAGGCTGCTTTTACCTTTACCAGCTGAAATCACAACTCCATTGAAATGAGTGACACAATCAATACTGAAGTAGAGTCAGCATGAATGAAATAATGATCATATCCACGCAGTCTGAAACTGTTTGACTCTGCACAGAAGTATACCACCTTAATTTTACTACCGTATACTGAAAAAAGAAATATGCACCAGTAGTCAGAGCACCTAATGTTTTGTCCTGTCACCGACAACCAACGTACACAATTACAGTCCAAATTGTGCCTACAGAGTCAGTGGGATTACATGCATATGTAATTACTATTTTCTGTGATGACACTGATTTTTCTTTTGGTTACTTTCTGGGAAGAGTATGGTTCATTGTCATCTCTTTAATTTTATATTTAGTTATATTCAGTTATATTCTTGTATAAGACCTCCTTAAGGAAGAGTATACAAGGATGAAAAATAATCTTTCTTAAAGAGATCTTATACAAGAATATAAAGTAATATAAATATTATAAATAAAAGTTATTTAAAATAATTTTTAAAATTAAAGACTTTGACAGACATTTCCAAGTACACTGCCTTTATTATACCTCAGTTTTTCTTTTTTTAAAAGATTCTTATTTTGATAGGAAAATGCCCCAGAAAGGACCAGAGAGTCTCAGCTTTTTATCAGGTTATTTTCTGCATACAGCAGAAATGCCCATCCAGTGTTTCTCAAAAGGTGCAGAGTACTTTGAACTGCTAATTGTACAGCAGGTGGTTAAAAATGTTATGCTCCTTATTGGTACCATTCCCTCTTTTGTCAAGCTCAGTACAGAAAAGGAGAAAGCAGATCCAATCTACCACTTTTAACAATTTCTAATATCAGTTTTCAGACATTCTAGATAAAACTTTTGTCTTTGAAAAGAGACATACCAATCAATGATTCAGCTGGAGCTGAGCCACCTTCATAATTATAAGACAAAACATCTAAAAAAAATTGGCATTTCAGTGTAGCAAAATCCCAATTCTAGCATTCTGGAATGTTTCCTCGGAAATTGAATAGAATACTTCGGGGATGTGTTTATTAAATTTGTCCCACATAGACTCTGACCTTTCAAAATATAAAAAAGATCCTGTGGCAAACCACTCCCAGGAGTGGTTTTTACTTTGGCTCTGACCTCTCCCTCTGACCTTGGGAGAAATGCCTTATGTATACATAGCAGAACAACTATATTTCTTTTATTCTTTGAAACAGGAGAAACAATCATTTTTGAATACTCATGCAGTTCTCTTTAAATATATATGCAGAGCAGACTATTGCATGAGACTTCTATAATTCTTGATCATTTAACATATAGGTCAGTAGAAAACATCCATAATTTAGATCCAATTTCCATCTTTGTGGGACCAGAGAACACAACTTCTGACACCAACTTGTATTAAAGAGAGTAGAATATGAGATGCCATTGTTCATTTATAGGGCAGCAATTATGCATGGAACTATTTAACTGAAATTCTACATTTATAACTTCTGCTTTCCTTATCTTTAAATGTATTGATTTTATCAAATATTACAAATGGACCTGACAGACTGCTATGGTTAGGGCTATAGGGTTACTAGTGGAGCTTGTTTTAGACTCTTTATAATGGTTACATTTTATTTATTAGATTTGGAATTATCTTTCTCAAATCTCTCCCATGTTTTTAGAATCTTTGGGTTGATCTGTTTCCAGCAATGAAGACAGGAGATAACAACACTGAGCTGATTATATTACTTCTTTCAGTACATATGCAAGGTTTTTCCCTTGGCCCTTGCTTTGAAACAGAATGAGAAATTTGACAGGATGAATTGTAGTGAAATGAAAGAGAATCCTGAATTTTTCCTTATGAGAAGACATTCAAATTTGACATAGTTATAAACCCCTAAAAAATCATCATTTGTGCACAATTGGTAATCTTTCCTTTGGAGTTTTCTCCACGTTTCAATCACTCTGTCTGAACTGAGCATGACCCAGAAAGCCAGATTTCAGTCACGTTCACAGGCCTGTGAAACATGCAAGGCAGAAGATAAACAGATACACACATATACCAAGATAATCATGTATATAAATCTTGAGCTTCTTGCAATGATTTTAGAAAACCAAATGTATTAATGAATAATTTCAACAGCAAAAAATAAGGGCTAGCAAGATGAATAAAGCATACGGGTTGCTTTGGTGTAAGAACTGAAAAGGAATTGTAAAATCACAAGATGAGGCCAAAACCCACAATTTATTCCAGGTATCAGAAACTACCAACAAACAAAATCTTACACCACCAGTCATATTTCAGTTGCTGCGAATTTATTTGGAAAGCACTGACAATGAGAAAGACCAAGCTCTGTGCACACTGGAATTTAGAGGCTGGACGCTCCATCATTTCAGTGGCAATGATCTGGAGTAAATTTTAACTAGGCAATGCAGATCAGACCTATCTTTCTTAGTACAGATGGGTCCTTGACAATGAAAATCATGTTCTAGTTGTAGAGGAGAGATGAAGGCAAGCATGCCCTGACTAGGAGTAGGTACAGTGAGTGGGATTTGAATACTGCAGTTAAGAGGCTCAGACTGCTCTAGGACCTTTGGGCTTATTCAATGTACTGGACCCTGAAGTTGCTTGGAGTTCTGTAGTCCCTATTCCAGGCTTGGATCTTTCTCCTTCCTTTAGATGTTTGCCCCATTCTACTTTTCAGGTGGCTAATTTGCTATTTTCATTTACTTTTCAAAGTAGGTAGCTCCCTTTGGGTAATACAGAGTTTATCTTATATGTTTGAAATAAAAGAGTTTTACAATCTCAGATTTTCAAGAACACAAAGCTGAGCAATAAATAAATAATGCCTAAATAGTCGAATATTCTGTATTTTTACCTGATTCACTGGCAAATTAAATAAAGGTCTTAAACAAAACTCTTGTATTACTCTGTCACTCTGAGAGGCAAAATTAGATCAGGTACAGATTTTGAAATTTAAGAGCAGATCTAAGACAACTCTTTTGGCAGATCAGTAGTAAAAAAAAAAAAAAGCCCAGCTCCTACTCTACCTTCTGGTTCACAATATCTATATTCACTGCTACACAGTTTGAAGAGTAAATCTTATCTTGTTTTAATCCTAGAAATGGAAGCTACTAATTTTTAATAGTTAAATATGCAATGGGAAAAACACAGTAAGTCAGCTACACTTTACTTTGTATCAGCCTTTCAAGTCCACCTGTAGCACAGGTGTCTCTGGTGTTTCACTGACTGCTACATGCATTTTGTTCTGCCATTTTAAACTGTGTTAACAATAAGGTAATGGGAAATGGAAAGTTATTCTAATCTGAGCAAAATTTTCTGAAGATATGTTTAATACAGAGTGTCCACTGAAGACAGAGAAAGCAAGTGTGACAATGAATCAATACAACACATGCAGAAAAAACATATCCTTTGCTCATCCTGATAGAAACCTCTTGCCTCTGCTAAGGTGTACACGTACAGAATGCAAGCATGAGAAAAGAACTGGAAAGGAGCCATTCAAGGCTGAAGATCAGTAAAATTCAGCTATTTTTATTGTGTCTGCTGCTTTACCACCAGAATTTATGGAGGACTTTGAGTCACACCATCCATCATAGACAAATGCTGAAAAGACAGAAGATGGAACTGTGCTGTTCTCAAAAAGCAAACATTCAAGCACATCACATGAATTCTTTTTGCATACAGCTATTTTTGCTTTTCCTTCCTTCATTATAATGATAATAATCTGTAGCTCCTTATGCCCATGTCTTCAGAGCCTGAATTTTAAAGGCTCCTTAACTGTTACACAAATACATACAGACCCACTCTTCTTTCATTGCATCTGATCCAGCCAAAAGCTAATCATATGCATCCTAGAAGCCCACAAATGATCTTATTAATATATGTGAGTGTTTGCATATACCTATATGTACAGCTATGTCTTTAGACTTTGCAGGGTCATTGATGACTCGATCAGACACTGCTTAGCAAAACTGTGAGGGTCAGATTTTATTTTTCCGTAGAAAAACTGTCATACTGATAACCACACAGGCTACAAGCTGAACCAAGCACACACATCTGATTACTGAATTGCTGGTGATAAGGAATCGTAATAGACATTTGTTTGATGGATAATTCCAAATATACTGGTAAAATGCACACCGTGAACACATTTCATTTGATTGTATCCATCATACTTGGTGACTTTTAATTAGGGGATGCCTGAACAAACAAAGCAATGTTTGCTGGAGCTGATTGAAAAGATAGCTCTACCTAATATAAAATACTACATCAACTAATATTAGTGAAAAGCAAACATCCAAGTCTCTTTCTGTCTCTGCAATTGGCTTGTTAGAAGCTGGAACTGACTGCCACAATCTCCACTTCAAGGGGAGAAGGAGAACATGAGTGATCTCTCCAGAGCCCCCACAGCTGCCAACACCGCCTTTGCTACAAACTACATGTGGACTGACCAGTCCCATACAAGAGTTTGGTTAAGTTAAGCCTTGGCTCCAACCCACTTACATGCAAGACTGGGCAACAATGCTCTTCTGAGATAGAAAAAAAAGTTGTAATACTATATTAACTGAAATTCCTAACTGGTAATACAGGCAAGTACATCCTTCAAAATTAAACCAGAAACAAACACAGTAATGTGATAAAAGATTTGAGAACAGTGGGATGAATAACAGCAGAAATAGATGTGACAAAAATATGACTTATGAAGAAGCACACCTGAAAAACACTATGCTCAAACCTCAGGTAAGATTGGTAACACAACCAGATAAGCAACTTTATTTAACTGTCCTGTTTGTAAAAGGACCAAGCATGCAGCTAAAGATATTAGAGAGCTATTGCTGAAGGTTAACTGACAAATAAAGACTAATGGGAGTGGATATTTGAAATGGTTTGTTATTAAAAAAGACTGGAGAAAAAAGAATGGAGGAGCACACAGCTGCTCTTGGACTTCCCATTCATAGATCTTATACACACGTAAGTCAAGAAGAGACAAGGAGAAAATACTGCTTTTTAGCAAAGATGTTCAGTATCTATTTTGATCAATGTGTGTGGAAAATGACATAATGATAAAAAGAGCCATCTTCTCACATCACTAATATAAGCTGTTATTGAACAGCTCTATTTTCCATGACTGGACGTTAAAGTGTAACAAAGTAAGCACCCCTTATTATGCTATCGGACTTTAAATCAAAATTGAAAACACTACTTTTAATCCACTAACAGGTATATGGAATAGTGTATACTACTACTTACACTTCTTAAATGTAATCTCATAGTCTTAGTGCTCATAACTGAGAAGCAGATAGATAAACCCAACTTTGAAGCTATTTACGCATATAAATGTGACAGGAAAAACAGCATGTAGGATGTATATACATGTGGCTCATATAGGCCTCTTTTTTTTCTCTGTTCCTCGGGAAGTATCCCATTAACAGTATTACCTCTTTTTTTGGGGGAGGGGGCGGGTGGTGGGCACAAATAAAGTATTTCTTCTTTTACTTATATTAGGACTGCTTTTCTACTGGTTTCTTGCTCTTTCTGTAGTGTTATCATTCTAGACTCCACCCTTACCACAAGATAATTGAAGGCCAACCAAGCCCATGAACATGACTACACACAGCTTCAAACTTGCACCTTTATAGGTCATAGATTATCTTATCAGGGAAATATAAACAACCTTGGACTGTGAGCACTATTGTACAAATAGTCCTTAAATCGAGATATCACGTGAAATGACGCACATTTTTCTAAGACTTCTACTCTCTAGGCCATTGGATTTGCTCTTTACTTTCTATTATTACTTTTTTATTAAGGAAACTTAAATCCTGTTGAGAAGAACTTATTTAGGTTGAGCTGTCACCTTTAGCTTCAGAACATTAAGTCTTGACAAATGCTTCTTTTGAAGTCTGACACCTGTTTCTTTGGCATTTCCCACTTTCAGGAACTCACTAGACTATAATAATACTCAGCACAGCAGAAGTGAAAAGAATGAATTAAAGCAGAAATGCTTTCAGACGTGAAAGAGCAGTACAAAAGAGCATCCCTTTGCTCAGCTTTCCTCAGTAGTTTAGATAGGACCTCAGGAGAGCTCATCTCAAAACTGTATGTTTTTTTCATTAATGGGAATCTAATGCCCATGAAACAAGCCAGATTAGCTGCCCCAGAGACCAGACAATCCTATCTTAAAACAGAGACAGATAACAGGTTGCTTTGCAGATACTTTCAGAAGTACAAGGAAACGTTCTTATTATTAGACCTTCTCTTAGGCCAAATATCAGGTTATTTGCTCTTGCAGTAACTGAAATGCTTGAGGGGAATGTTTCTAACTCACTCTGAGGTGCGATTCTGTTAGATTTTCCTTTACATTTGGCTTCATGAAGATTTTGATATTACATTTCTTCAAATCTTAATTTGTCAGTTTGGGGGGGTCTACATCTAGAAAGAAGTCCATAATCCACCTAAATCAATGAAAACAACTCTCATGAACTCTCTCTAAGTTTAGAGTAGACCTACAGGACCAGATCTACAATTTACCCCACTGTGTATTTTACACTATACCTATGTTTTTTCACTTTATTCCTTAGAGTTTCAGGTATGCTTTTTTTTTTTTTTTTTAACAGAGACTGAGGAATATACTCATTAGGAACTGGGTACTTGAATTAATTCCCTTGAAAAATCTACGTCTTCTGGATATATCAAAACCTGCTTTTAGAGTATATTTTTTCTATGGCCAACAACAAATTCAGTCCCTTTTTGTGAAAGCTTCATCATGATGGAATATATATTCAATTGTATCCTGAAAACTGTAAGAATGTTATACAAAACCTTTTAGATTTATTTTACTGAAGAAAGGAATGGCAAAACCCCATTCAAAACTAGATTACAGACAGCATTGCAATGATCTCTGAATTCTATACTAAAAATCTACTAAAATGTATAAACAACCTTTTAGAATAGCTTCATAAAGCAGCAATCTTTCTAATCAAACTGACCATCTTTCAGAATTGTATTTTACAACAATTTTAAGCAGTGCTTATACCTACTGGGGATTTTGTTAGCAGGGCTGGCACATTCTTTATCGCACTGTTTTAAACTTTTCCCAGAGTCGCTAATCTTTAGTCAACCTGGCTGAAATATTTCATACAAGGCTTTGTCTTAGAATGACATTTTGGTAAATGTTTAGCTCCAACATTTCAGACAATTCTGAAATTAAGATTAAAGAGCAAATGAAATTGTGAAATAGACATGCAAGTATTCAATGAGAAGATGCAGTACAGGGCTCCCCAGCTGGCTGTTTCAGAGGCAGCTCAAAGGAAACACAAAGTCCCCACCATCAAGAGCACCGGCAATGCAGCACGGCAGTGGCTGCTCACACCCAGCAGCAGCCAACAGGACCCTTCACTGCCATAAGCTTCACAGAGTTCAGCCTTGCAGATCCTTTAGTTACACATCGTTAATCAACCAGGTTGTGTAGGAGGAAAGAAACCTTTTCAATGTGCAACTTCATAAAATAGCCATTGTGGCTGACAGAGAACTGGACCATTTCCTTGCCCCACAGCCATGCTGCACCCACAGCAGGGGGGTTTCTGGTCTCCCCAGTGCAGTAGGATGCACGGTGGCATGGCTCTGTTGAGCGTATGTTCACACACGGGATCCCAAACAAATCACCTCTGAGCCTGCTGGTGGGTTACTCGGTTGTTCCTAGCAGGCCGTATGTGACAGATTACCATCTGAAGACTCCCACTCTACCACCTTTGAATGTTAACTTTTCAGTCCTAAGTTTTCATGCATATATATTTATATACACAGAGAGGTCACTGTTCTTATTTATGTGGGTAGATGTGAAATGTAAATTTTTGCAGTTGGCAGATGCATACATTAGAAAAACTGAGCACATTAAAAAAAGCTAACGATTAGAAAATTATACAAACATATACACTCAGCGTATATATTTATGAAATAAGTTAAGCATCAAATCTCCTAAACTATTTATATGAAAACTTTATGTAAGTAAAATATATTATTAATTACATGCAAATTTAGGACACTGAAAAAATTGTCATCATTTATAAACCAGTTATATCTTTAAATTTTAGTGTTTTTTAAATTCAGTACTTTTCTGTATTTAATAGACTAAATGAGGCGTTACGTGTTAAATATGAAAGTACACGTGACAATAATTCTGTTTGGGCATGGCTGCTGCAGCGATTATACATCGTTGATCAATAGCTATGCAACTGATGCCGCAATTTTGCTCACACATCATTTCAACATAAGTGTAGCATCAGAGCAACTGAAACCCCACCCTTTATTGCTGTATTTCTAGTGGGAAACAAGTTCTGAGGTCTTACAGACTAGGAGGTTGTTAAATGTAGTCAGATTTTTTTTGTTATCTTTTCAGGCATACATTCCCAAAAACTGTGTTTCTCCTTTTAAAATCACTGTATAAATTTCCATCACGTGCCCACAGCCATATGCGTCACAGCTAAGCACTGTTGCAACTGTGATGTTGCAGGCAGGGCCATAAGGCCAATTTCATTATGCAGCTGTGTGCTTCAACTTTTACTTAACATTACCAGTTCTTAACCAGTGGGCTTAGATTTACCTTGCTGGACCGATGATTTAAAGAAAAGTACATCCCTTCTTAATTAGCTGAATGATCTACAGTGCATTTCATGCCTGAACAAATATAATTGAAACAATTGAAATCATATTAGCCATGCAGAAAATAATCAAACTACTGGCTTGGCTCTTGGTGAGAACTGGTCACTTTTCTAATTTTGCAATGAAAATTAAAAATCAGCAATGTTGTAGAGCATTAACGCCAGCGTTGGTGTATTTACAGCGCAAATTACTATTCTGTTTTAAGTTACGCAGTTTGCTAGAAGACATGCCCAAAATTATACTCAAAGAAACCAGCAATCATAATTAAGACAGACATTTCTCATGCTTCCAGCCCTTATCAGAAGATTCTGGAATACAAAATATAATCAAACATTAATCTTTGATAGAGAAAAAAAACCACGAATAAAAAGAAATCTAGAAACAAGTGAAAATATTAATCTCAAGCTTATGTTATTCTGCAAAAGATAAAATAATGAAATGTGGATTGAAGAACTGCTATCTCTCTGTCAAAGTCAGGCCATGTAAAACATCCTTTCATTACCAGAAGGTTTTGGTACCTGCATATGTTTTTGATATCCATAAAGGTGTATATATAAAGCATATCAGTATAGCACTCAATAATGCTGTTTTGAATCACTAGGGAGCATGATAGGCTGTGGAGGTAAAATGCATCCAATAAGGTTCGGAAATTGTAAGAGCATGAAGAATCTGCAGCCATAAACCACTTGAAGTGGAGAGGGAAGAACGGTGGGCACAGAGCTGAACAGTGTGGGACCCAGAAGCAGGTCCTGACACTGAAGCAAAACACTCTCTGTACATCTTGCCCTGGTGAGACACGAGGTTCAGAGTCATGGGCGAAGGCAATGGGTTACTCATCACACACCTAAGTAGGTTTTGTTTTGGAGTCAGCACTGGACAGTGGCTCCCAGGTTGTCTGAAGGAGGCCCTGATGCCCTGTGACCGCTGCGGGCTGGCTCTGGGCTCGGGCTCTGTGGAGCTCCTGGGGTCTGCTGCAAGGAGCTGTTGCTGTTCACTGCGCCAGATAACTTCCCCGGCACTCCGTGGGAGCAGGAGCTGCTGCTTTGTGGTAAGCAGCCGATTAGCTGTGTCTCGCTTTTGTGTGAAGCAGTAGCTTCCACTGAATTCCTACAGGGCGTTCAAAATACAGTCATTTGCCTAATGATTTGGCAATGACTTGGAACTGCTTCATATGAAAGAGAAGAGGCATGGCATATTGTGATATATTGCCTCCCTCAGTGCTTGGGAAGTGTGGAGGCAGAAAGACAGCTGTCAGGGACATCAGAGCTGGAGCTGGACCTTACTGACCCTTGAAGATATGGGGGGAGAGGGGGGCCCACAGGGTCTCAAGGCAAAGGCAAGACATTGAACAAGATGAGGTGGAAAGCAGAAAAAGACAACGCAGATATTGGGAGATGAGAGAATGTTTGCTGGTGATAATGACAGCAAATAGCCATATCTGGTAGTGGGAGGGTCAGAGTGTATTTTAAAATACTTTTGGAGCTGATATTATCTGAGAGGGCTAATGGACAAGGCAGAAAGGAGACTCAAAGTGGTAGCAATACTTTTATCTCCTATGACAAGTTTGTTTGAAGATTTTTATAAACATGTCAATTCTAAATTTTTTTTTTTTACCTATACATTGTTTTTCAAGAATTTAAGTCTACACAACCTCTAAATGTGCTACTGTTCACATGTATTATTCATGTTTACAGTCAAATGTATCATTATTTCAGTGTATAGGAGTTGTACAACTAGCATTAACTTTGCAGAGGATATTCTGAACTGAGAGGCTACCTACAAATACAAGTAACAGCAATAATCCACTTTGTATTATAGAAGGTTTAAAATATTACACTGTTTCAAAGGGAAAGAGGAAACTTAAAAAAATGTCTTCTGTGAAACTATTTGTGAAATCTAAATCAATGTCATACATAAGAAGCCACAGAAGTTCAAATAAATCAATCAAAAAATAGTTGAAAATCAGTGTCATATTTTGCCTATCATGATCATTCTGCTGCATTCTTAGCTCTATAGCAGCATTTGGATGACACATAACTAGAGCTGAGTACTTTGTAATGAATAATTTATTTCACCAATTTTGCCTCTTTTTTTCTGTGACATATCCATGAATAAACAGATCACGATTTTCTTTATTCGTAATTCAAAGTTCTCTGACAGTTCCTCCTCAACCTGCTTCCCTTTACAGTGTTTATAATGCTTACATGGATATTCCACATTTTGAAGTTGGGAAGGGTTAGAAACAGAGCTATGTAGTTTAGTTGTGCCTGGTCATATACCATTGTTTCTATTCCCCAGCTGGACTCTTCTGAAGTAATTCGGTGTGAGTGTTCATGAAGAATAAATTAGACTTTGCTTTTTGGATCTTGAATGTAAAACCAACTCTCTCTGTGCATTGGCACCAATAAAACGCAGAAGAAACTCCACAGAAAGCTGACACACAAAAGACATGAGCACAGCTGAAAGGAATTCATTTAAAAATTCATATGAATATTCATAGGGATTTTTTGCAGTATGTTCTCAAATTAAACGTTGTGAAAACCTTTTTCCTTAGTACATTCAACTTTGGTGTGTTCACCTGTTCTTCATAAGGCCATTGGGAACTCTTTAGTGGTTGAAAGGAAGGACAAGCTTGGGGCTCTTGCAGGTCTGGAGTTCAGTCAGTCTTTTTCTGGACCCAAGCCTAAAAGCATCTTTTTTCTATCTTGTAGTTGGGCTCTTCAATCAAAGAAAGCAGAGAAAATTCTGGAAGGCTCAAGCTGAAAGGTAAAGCAGGGCTGTTTCCTGGGTGGGCTCATGGAAAGGCGGGGGGAAACACCCTTCCTTGTGTTTCCTTCCTTAGTTCCTGCCACCAAGGCAGCATTTTGCTGCTGCAGAATAATCAGTCATTTAATATTTTGATGGCAATTTTGTGTTATGCGTGAAGCACAGATCTCTACATGCCACGTTGGGAGGCAGTGCAGAAATACATCATTCACATTAGTCAAATGGAGGTACTATGCATTCCCCATATGCCTTGCTATCTCTACTCGGTAGGTGCCGAAGGGAAGAGAGGCAGCCCTAGATTTCTTTTAACAGTTATCACACTTTAGATAGATTTCTAAGGGATTACAGGCTTAGAAAAGTCAAAATCCATTCTGAGAGAGGTCTATACTACTAAATATAATATACTCTTAGCACAAAGTAAGTTTAAAGATAGACAAAGTAAAACAGCTGGGATAAAAATTTAAGTCAGAAGTTACGTTCCACAAGCAGAAGTAATGCTTAAGGCTGTTTTGCATTAGAACATTTGAAGCACATTGTTTCCTACCCTACTTCGAAGAAATGTTTAGGGATTTTATTAACATAAAACAAGATAGTGAGAGCAAATTTGATATCAATTAACATACTAATTAAATGTCACTTAGTAGTATTAGCAATTACTTGATATTTAATTAACCACTTTAATACCTTGGGAGATCCAGATTATTGTACATGTAATCAAAGGGCAATTCTTCTGACCCTGTGGGTATATGCTGCATGTCAAGACAATCTGTAGATAGCAACAAAAAATAACTTTATGCACTGTGACCCCAGGTATGCTGAGTTGCTGCATACCCAAGAGATTAATTTACTAATTTGAATGCACTAAGTATCAGTTAAAAAGCTTAAACATACCTCAAGTGATTAGGGACCTACATAAACAACATGAACAACCTGCAAAATATCAATTATTTTAGTTCAAGCCACATTTTAAATTCATACTGCAAAATTGTCTTGGCATTTATGAAACTTGTATTCACCATCAGGTCCTTTTATTTTTAGGAATCAGCTACAAGGGTAGGAGAGTAAAGAAGCAAATATTTTAAGGAAAAAATTACTTAAGGAGAGCAAATACATACCTGAAGTTTGGACTGTATTCACAAAGAGGCACCAACTTTAGCATAAGGGAGATTTCCTGGTGGGCAATTTCTGTACTGTTTTTAGGAAAAAAAGTCTTAATCACTCACAAAGCAGCCATGATCTCTGTCTGTCGAACTGCCCTCTCCTACAGATAAGTCTCCTTCCTCCTCCTTCTTTTGGAGCTGTGTCTCTGTCACTTGGCTCGTGCTGTCATATTGCACCATGCTGCCAATGACCACCCATGGCAATTTGTAGTAGTCTCATGACTACCACAGAGTATTATTCACTCTTTTTCGTTTCTGCTACGTTTCTAAACAGACATTGAAACTATTAACTCTCATTTTTAATTTCATGCTTATAAACCCAGCAGCCTTCCCACTGCTTTTGATTGCTGTGTTGTTTATGCTTCTGTTTCTCCCTGTGTGTTAATATGGAGAAACTGGACAAAGTAACCTTTCTGTTCCCATTGTAGCTCTTTCCCATTTGCCATACAAGAAAACAGAACTGCATTCATTTATCTTTAAAAAAATACATCCTTTCTTATATTTGTGTTTTCAGTTATTTTTTCACTTCTCGTCTCTGTCTCATTTCTATACTCATTAAAACTTTTTATTTACAATGTATCTTCATATCTCTCTCTCAGATCAGATACCCATCCCTCTCACTCCACCAAAACCAATCTAAGTCTCTATTGGTTTCTTTGAAGTAGAAATAGAGCATGAATGCTCCTTCCTCCTCCCTGTTCACCTATCGGCCACCTTAAACAGCTAGTGACATGCCATTTACTTAAAATCTTTTCCCCCTTTTGCTTTTTTGTTTTTGTTCTCCCTTGGTTCTCCTGAAACACCTCTGACTGATCCTTCAGAGGATATTTATCAGTCTTCTTCCATTCGTGGGTGGGGACTGCACCGATTTCTTTCAAGGTCCTGTGGGGTCCTCTTTTGACATAACCCATACCAAGGAGATTGAAAAGTGCTTGAATGCTTCAACCTTTAAAAGGATTTGCTTGTAATTTTAGATGTATGAAGTGAGTTGATCTCATTCACAGTTTACAAAGGCTGTTCATGTCTTAACTATAGTTTCTTAACCAGAGTAGATTTAAAGCACATAGCGAGGCTGGTGTGGCATTTTCTGAGCTGCATTTTCCCCTGGAATTTAAAAAGAATATAAAACCCCGATCAAAATCTTTACGTTCAATGAGACCATGTCAGTGTCAATTAAATTTTGTTTCAAGGATAAAAAAAAAATTCAACCTGTATTTTTGAATTTAATTAGAAGTTCCACAATAGTGCAGCACAAGCTAGTCAAATGTTTTGAGGTTTTAAGTATAAAATACTTTATTTTTTTAATGTAGCTTATAATACACAGATTAAAAAAAAATGTCAACTCCAATATGTTATGGATTGTTAAGCTTTGTTTCATGCAAAATTTAAATATGCTTTGTTTTTATCCCAGTCTGAAATGGAAATGATTTTTCATCCTGTGTAAAGGAACAGCGCTTTATTTCATGTTAGGTAATGCACTAACCAGGCTGAATTTTGCTTCCTTGTGAAGCAGAAAGTTTTACACTTTTAAAATATAAATGTAAATCTGGTGCAGTATGAAGAGGAGAATAGACTTCTTGTAGAGCAAAGGTAAGAACTAATTGAGAAACTCTATTTATTGCTTAGCTTGATTTGCCTTTATTTGTCTAATTTTCTCTCGAGGGTATCCCAAGACCACTGCTGTAAGAGGAATGACAAAAGCACTGATGAACTGTTGTCTCAGGGGAGTTTCACACAGATCAGCAAATACAAACCTAACCTACCAGATAGCATCGCACCAATAGACTGCTGGCAGAGTGGTTCAGACCACCTGCTTTCAGAAGTATCCCATTCCCCTAGCTTAAATTAAGGCCATATCTGCTCTCCATTGTCGAACAGCAGATATTGCAAGCTTAAAATATCCAGTAATATCCCAGACTAGTATTGCTATACATTAGCATCTGAAAATTATTTATTTCAATGAAGAAGGTAACTGGGGAACACATTTTGCCACTATTAACAATGTTGGAAAATATCAGTAAATGCAGGAATTGGAAGCAAAAACATAAGCAAACAATAGTTTATTGAAATAAAATAAACACCTCATTCTTATACAGCACTTTTTATCATTACATTTCAAACTACTTTACTAGCAAGATCACTGTGACAGTTGTCAGTTTTCTTGCATGATTCTGTTGGCACATACACAGATGCTGTAAGCATAGCTAATCTTCAAAAATTTCTCTTCTTTGATGGAAAGGCTTAGTAAATGTTTCCATCGATATATTCTTGAAATTTCTGGCCACTCAAATCTTATCCTTATTTTTTTTGTGAACATATCACATCACCAAAACCTTAACTCCTTCTTTATGCAGCATCTACAACCATTCTTACATAGCTTAAAAATATTAATTATAATACCTGGGTATTTACTTCATAAAGTAAAAAAAGAAAGCTTGAACACTATTCAGGGACTTGTCGTTATGCATGTACCAGATACACTTCAGCCTCAAAGCAATGTTTATAGATAGAAAATCATTCTAATGATTATTTATCCAGATACCTCTCTGTCTTAGTTAAACCTATATTTACCAATATGCTTATACTTTAATAATATTCTGGGAAAGAAAAAAAAATACAGCTCACATTAAAATTACCACAGGGGTTGAGGATTTTGCCTGGAAGAAATAAAAACTATAGTCTTTAATCAAAAAAGGCAGTGTTACAAAAGGATTAATTTTGGATCAGAACATATCATGAGTTAGATGTTTTTCTGTCCCAGCTGAGAGTAGTAATTGGAAAATCATAGTTTACATAAAAAAATAATTATTTTCTTATGATCTGCTTTTCTTTCATGAAGCCTTGCATCTTCATCACTCAATTAGAATCTGGGAGATTAGGGGACTCAATATATACTAGATTAAAGGTCACCTATTATTACAGACAAGATTTAATTACAATATTTACATAAATTCCTTACCAACCATAGGGTTTAAGCTGCTTGTACATCTTCAGCATACTAAAAAGAGAGAGGATATTCATTAATTGCACTATGGGAAAAGGTAAGCAGTCACCTAAAAGCAGAGCAAAACTCTGCTCTATAGCGTTTTTAAAAGAAAAATATTAGGAAATGTTGGTGGTTGAAAAATTGTAGATTAAATCTTATTCCATTACAGAGAGTAAAAGTTAGCTTGATTGCACTGCTGTAAGAACTTCCTAGGGGAAATTAAACTTGATAATCTCAAGGTGTTTCCCAGAAGACACCATGCATTCGGTAATGTTCATTATAGTTTGCAGAATACCAGATAGAATTTAAAGTGAAGACTCCTAAGGTTTAATCAATATAGACATTCTAAATTGTTCACAGTATAAAGCCCTGATTATGAAACAAAGATGTGGTTAAAAGGGAAGCCACAGTACTTTAGGCGGATTTTTTTTCTGTATAAACTGATTGGTTCATAGCTAAAGTGAACAGTGGCTGCCAAATCTCCAAAACAATTTTTGTAGCAGCATCATAGAGTGCTTCATTAAGCTCCTGGGACTTCTAGAGCACTGCCTGTTTTCAGTGAATGATTCTTAAAATCAGGTAGCAAATATTTTGGAGATTACTCGTTATAAGATTTAAACCTACACATTACTATTACAAATCATTAAGAAACCATTACAAAACAGATTTTAAATGTTCCCTTTGGAAGATCATGAAGAGTATGAAGATTTCAATTTGAAAAAAACCTCCTAGCTCTCTGCTACCTGTCCGAGTTTTAAAACAAGAAATAAAAGAATATACAGCATAAACTGATATTGGTATTTGTTATCATCTGGTGATATACTCGTAGGACAATCAGTAAAGGACTGAAATGACACATTAGCAGTTCAAAGCACAAAGAAAATGAATCTTCAATTTTGATTAAATGAGTTTTCAGCATCTGTGTCATCTTTAGATAAAAGAATTTGCCAAATTGCTAATTACAAAAATAATCCAGAGGAGCAGGTTTCAGTACTGGTAAGGAAAAGCTGCCTAAAACCAAATGATTTCAGCTAAAGCCAAAGAGAATACTGACCCTCTCAAATCTTCAGTAGCTTGGACAAAGATCAAGGGGGTTTTTTTAGGACTAAGAGAAGGACCTGGAATTTAAAAAAAAACGTGGTTGGAAACAATTTTTTGAGTGAGCCAGGGCTGGATTTATGGTTCTTCACCATCTGGTGCTGGCTAGATGACATCTATTCAGCACAAAAGAGAGATGATGCCCCCTAATTTTATATGGGTACATATGTCTTCCCATTCCTTTGATATACAAGGGATAATCAAGCTTGAAAATTCAAACAACTCTATCAGTAAAGGCCCATGAGATGGATATAAATGAAATAAAAATTCTGGGGAGCATTTTGAAAAAAAATTATGTTTCAGAGCCATTAGCTCTTTGAGGTAACTGGGATCTGGAACCAGGCTCTGCAGGATTCATCCTATTTCAAAAAATAATTGCACTTCTCTGTAGTGTGTCTGTTCATGATTTTGGTCTTTCCCTGCTTCCTTAAGGAGGAGCTGAAAGGGTAATTTTTCATTGGTCTTCAGACCATGAGGAGAGTCACTAGTCTTCCAATGTGCTCGAAATAAAAGGTGCCCCTTCCTACAACTTCTTTCCTTTCTACTCCCAGATCTATGGGAGACCTTCTGTTGTCACAAGAAATTGGTTCCTCCAAGCAGTTTCTGTGACAGTGATAGGCTGGCACAGGAAAACCTGAAATGAAGCTGCACAAGCAATGAAGAAAAAATGCACTACTGATGTCAGATTTGCCCTTTTCAATAGCTTTAAATTTTAATAAAAGAATACAACTATCTCATCTCTCATGAATGCATGGCAGAAGTGTGACCTGAAGCATCCATTCATTAGGTGGTAAAATAATTGGGGAATACATTTTTTCCTTTCATAATAAACAACATTTGTTTGGGTACTTTTCCTGAATGTTTAAGGGTAATTGAATAAACTCAACTTTATTGACTAATCCTATTTTTCGTAGGAGTAGTTTTTTTATTTTTACTTTTTTTTAAGGTAGAAGATCTAGTGAAGAGGGTTTGATTACCAAAGCATTCCACAGGAAAAGAAACCACTTAAAAGAAAATGTATATTAAAAATTTATTGTATTTGGAGGAAGCTGATATTAACAACTTCTCTGACCTAGCCCTTGCTTGTCCTTTTCCTGTGACTTTGGATCAGAAAATTATGACTTCCAGAATTAAAAAATCTGAGGTGCTTCAGAAAAGAAAATATAAAATGTTCTGCTGAATCTTTCCTAGACAGCACAGTTGAAACAGCAGGTCATTTTGTTCAAGAGAAAATAAATTCTGCTGATCTAAACTCAAGAATAAGTAAAATAACATTAGCAACTGAACTTCAAGATCAGAAGGTAATGCTAGTTCTTGAACAGGGAAATAGATTGCTACTTCAGTGAAAAGAGGCCACTTCATTTGGCAATTGGACTTAGCCAGCATTTGTCATGAAACACTTTAATTGCCACTAAAAGAAGACAGACCTTAAATTTACATGATATGCACATCAGAAACAATACAACAAAAATTTATAAGAAAATATTCTCTATTAATTAAAAAAACCCACTCACCTTTATTAAGTCATGGTAAAACTGACCAAAGAAAAAAACTTCAGAGTAAATATCTGCCTTTTCCATAACTCATTTTCCAAGCACTGATTCAGTAGCTCATTTGTAATTGTCACCTGATCTGACATCTTGACGGAATTTACTGTAAAACAGATTAAAATGATGTGGCAGCCTTATTTCTCTATTTCCCTGCTTTTCTTCTGTTGCCATTGCATCTAGAATGTTATTCAAACATACTCTCTTAGCACATTATCTTGTTTCTTAAATGTGTGCAAACTGAGAGTATAAACAGTGAGAGGTTATTTAAAATATGAATACAGTGATTTATAAATATACTTTATGGTTATTATCTTAGACATGGTCTTAGAGACTTTACATATAATTATTAAGGTAGGCAATTACTCTTTTTAATCACTTCTAAGAATTGCCTGCTAACTTAAAAAGCAATATAAACTTAAGTATCTTACTCAACCAGTGTCTCATCATGAATTCTGAAGCTACAATTCCAAGCTTATATGTATGAAACAGTTAAAATCAATAACAGTTAAAATAAATATTTCATTCCATTTCCTTTTCAGATGAAGTTGTCAATATAATCAATGTAAAATAAAGCAGACAGTGCCAGAATTTAGAAACCACTGGAATGTGAAATGTCCACAATCTCTACCATTGTGTAATGTAAGAGTTAGTTTAGATAACCTCTGATATTTTTTCCTTGTAGAAACTTCAGAATGTTCTGTTTCAAAGTCTTTTATCCAGTTAGAAGTTCCAAGATTAAAACTTTGACATTTATTTGGTCAGTTTTTAAATGGGAGCTATAGGTATACTCCAACATACCTTTGAGCAATTCATCCCAATGAATGGGAAGAGGTTCTGGTGTTCTATAAATCACAGTGGAGAAAGTATTATCGAGTGTGCCAATTGCTGAAGTCTGTTACAGGAAAAACGATTTTATTTTTCTAAGTTAAAAGAATGAACCTATAAATGTATTTAGATAAACTGTTTATGTATTTATTATATAAATTGTATATATTAAAATGTAACATATATAAGAATATATAAGGAGATGGATCAATGACAAGTGCACTATACACACACATATATTTCTGATCAAGACAGGAACGTTCCTTGTTAGACTGCAGTTAAGTGAAAATGTTTTTAGAAATAGCTTTGGTACAAGCATCTACAAAATTTATAATGACCAAGAAAAATGAAACTCAAAACCATATTAAACTAAGTTTCTTAACATTATCACAGGAGGCAATAAACGAAAAAGCAAGCTTCTTGTTTCAGTACCTAACAATACAGGGTCTATTTATAACCTGCCTGTAGAAGAGCATAGGAAAGTAGTCTTTGACATTAGCACACCTTTCCAATTTTAAAGGCACACGGAAGAAACAGTGGAGAGCAGAGAATTCTTATACCAAAAAAAAGTTTTATGTAAGAAATTTAAAAAAAACTTTTGCTTTGCCTGTGATTGCCTCTTTTTACCTGGACTGATGTAAATGAACAACACTTCATGGAGTTTCACTGGTGAAAGATGGATGAGAGTGATTAAAAGGAACTAGCATCCAAACAAAAACATTGAAGATGTTTATATATTCACCATTACTAGGGAAAAAGACAAAACTATTTGGTATACAAAAAAATGTTTCTCATAGGTCTAGTTCTGCCCATTCTACCAATTTAACAAAGCTCATAAATAACATTAAATAACAGATCCACATACTACACTGGTATAGGGAAGGGAGTAAGGAATTTTTCAAGTCTTAGAAAAAAATCTGTTGCTATTAGCATATTTAAATACATCTCTTTGCAAGTCTGGAACTCCAGGCACAAAATTACCATTGTGAATGATTTGCCTGAATTCAAGTCCATAGGATGCTACAGAACTGATTTTAACTAGATTAAAAATAACACATTACTTTTCACAGGTATCAGTATTCAGTGAAACTCAAAAATCCACTTATTTTTCTGTTTAAAAGTTAAGAAAGAGAGAGTAAAAGCAAAAATAGTCAGATATTACAAAGGTGAGACATAAATAGTAGACACTCCAAGCAGTCTGCTAAGACCTGCACTCTTTGACACATTCATAAACGACAGAGTATGGACAGCAGTCAACTTTTTTTAGCTTCTTCACACAAGGACTAAGGCATCACATAAAGTCAAAAGCTAAGCTCAAAAGAAGAGCAAAAAAGAAGGTGGTTCTCTATATAACAGCTGATGGTAAATCTTGACAAAGGATGTTGCACATACAGAAAATGTGCATGAGCAGAATTGAAGATTGGCAGTTAGTTGGAGAAGGTCTCTGTTATACTGGATTATTTGGGGAATGTGTCATTTGCATTTTCTATGAGTGTCCACGGAAGTTATTACTGGAGGGATGGCACAGGGTTAGAATGACCTTTGATACAAATCACTACAGCTGTGGTATAAATATGAGCAATAAACATTACAATTAAATAGTTAAGAAACCAAGAGATGAGATTTACCTACATACGCCAATAAATGAAACAATCCAGGAACCATTTTCAGGCCCTTGGGTCAACTAACAGGCATTGCTTGTTTCCATTCAGCCAAATTCTTCTGTTCCCAAAGCAGGGTAGTCCTTCACAACTGCCTAGCAGGGGGTGGTTCCTGGCCTGTGCTAATCCCCAAACCATGCTCAAGCATCACTGAGTGGATGCTAGTTAAGTCATTATGAGCAGAAAATATGCCAGCAATTAACAATTTAACAGTCTGAACAAGAGTGCTCACAGGCTGGTACAGATGCAGCCATCACACCTAACAGTCCATCAGTGTCAAAGGCATATAGATTTTTGTGATACCAAGCTTTTGCCGTAGGCCTTGGATCCAGTATGGACCTTCACATATTAGGAGAGAGCTTTACTTGTGAAGGTGAAATTTCAAATACTTGTTATCCAAGTTAGAACCTACCTAAGGAGAAAAACCACCCACATCATTCTGCTGTAGCAAGAATAAACTAGGGCTTGCTAATTATTATGACTGACATATCGTAATTCAATAACTTACTTTCTACATAAAATCAACCCTTCGCTATACAAAACCATCAGTGGGACTAACAAATGATTCCAAACTGTAAAAAGCTTCATTGCTGATCTAATTATGCTCTGCTTCTCACAGCTCTGGGAAGTGCAGAATAATCAGAGCACAGCAGGCACCAGCTATGAATCCTCCCTTCCTCACAGCCAGCCCCTACATGCTTTGATGGGCAGGGAGAGGCCACTGAGCAGCAGTGGTACATCAGCACATCAGCCTTCTCTGAACGGGGCCCTGCTTTTAGGTAATTTTGTCTCCTTTATTCCCTTTGAATAGAGTAAACCAAAGCAGCTATAGGTGCAGCCCAGTGAGGTGGTGGAAGGGTAGAAGAAATCCAGAAGCTGAAATGATGTAACAGAACTAAGGCAGAACAGGGGATATGGCTGGATGTGCAGTTGTGCACTGTGGTAGACAGGAAAGAATGAAATCAGTTATGTAGAGGCCATAGGAAAGAAGTCAATCAGGCCATAAAAAGAAAGTACAGAGTCAGAATGCAGAGGAAGGGGGTCAGTAAGACAGAGTGCCTGTGACAAAGAAATAGAATTAGAGACACAAGGAGGGGCACAGATCATTGGGAGTGAAATAAGAGAAATGAGAAACTATCTCTGGGGTAGAGGAAAGCAGACTTACACGGTCAAGAGACAATGAAGAAAAGAAAAATGAATGAGCAAAAATGAATGAATAGAACAGAAGTTATGCTTTTCCAGAAGAAAAGAAAGGGAGAAAAAGCAGAGCAATTAATAAAAGGAATGAGACAGTAGGGATGAAGGGAGGGACATGAAAGAGATATAAAATGGCACAAGGCATACACATTGGAGGAAACAGCGCTCTATTATTTATTCATACTTCTGTATTTTATGTTACCTTTCTAGCAAGCATACCATAGCTCCATAGATTCTTTTTTGGGGGGGACAAAAGGACAGACTGGCAGCATATTGTTGCTGGGGGATTTACTATAGCTCTTTTTTCTTCTTGTACTGCTGGACATATATTTATTGAAATTACTTGAGATAGTGGCTGGCACTTCTTCAGAAATGTCAATATCTGATTTGGAATAGAGAGGAAATTTTTTTTTTTTTTTAAATACCTCCAAACCTAAGAAAAGTCAAAGAGGGGGATACAGATGTAAGGAAGTTATTGGTATCATTTGTCAGCAGTTACCGGCAGACTGCAAATATTCAGCTCCTATAGATCAGCAAACACTTTTTGCTAGTTGAATGACATCTGAAACAGGAAAAAGCTATGATTCATCTTTCCTGAATACAGCACTAAAAACAGGGTTAATACTGCCTGATAAAATAGTTATCTAGAGGAAAATGAAAAATTTTAAAAATCTAAAGTTAATTCTCATATTGTTCAGATATTTTGTTGGAATTTATAAGGTTTTCAAGACACAAAAAAAGGAACATTTAACATTTTTAGTCTTCCTCTTTATCTCTTTCTTTCTATCACAACAATTTGCCAGAAAAGAGAGAGAATTCTGTGAAAACAAGGGCAACACATCAAAAGGTTTTGTATCTCATTGTTAATTATTACAACAATAGTAGTGATAATCCCATGGACCATTTTGATGAAAACAATAGTAGAAAAGCATTATTAGCTTGGCCAGCCATAATCATCTACAAGCATTCATTGATATTAACTTTTGATTCATTTTTATGACTATTTCTACCTGTCCATTTATAAAGCAGTTTTAGAATGACCAGAGCAAGGCTGCCAAACCTGGCGTTTCATCCAGTATCTCATCCTGGGATATTATTGGATTTATTTTTCCTTCAACAAGTATTTGCTCTTGATGCTTAATTCAGAAGCTTCTTGCTTCTGTGATGGGAATGAAAACACAGAACTGGTTCTCCAATTAGCAAACATTTTCAGCTGCAAAACTATCAAATCAATACCATATCCTCAGCAATCATTTTAGTTACAAAAGTGTGAATTTTTTTTTCTGAGAGCTCTCAATGCCCATTTTTTGGCTAATTAGCTGTCTGTCTATCTTGTCCAAGTGGCAGAGTTTAATTCCAAGATGAAAGACTTGAAAAACCCAAGGAAGTTTTCCAAAAGCAAATGAATTTCATTCAAACAAAACATTTCTGTGCTGCCCTTTTTCTTAGGAAATATTTCTTATGCAAATAGAAATTCAATGACTAAGAAAAATTTGGAAGACATTCCTCTGGTGATGTTCTGCTCTTTTATGCCATTTCTTCCCATGTTGTCTCCCCTGAACCACCTGCAATAAAGACAATAAGGATAGCAGCAATTATATTAATATATAATTATTGTGTTTATTTATAGTTACATAAAAACGCTGTTAAATCACATCTGTCTCAGCATTCTTACAGATTTTGATAGAGTTTTTATTTCTTCCATCAGTTATAATGCATCTTGTTTTAGTTGAATGAGAAGGTACTATTTTTTGTTATTTAATAGTCTTCATGTACCGGCTGGTTGTTATTTTCATTCTATAAGTAGCACAATATAGCAAGAAAAGCCTTTTGCTGACAGTTTAATTAATTGGTACTAATGTCACATTTTGCAGTTTCCAGATCAGTTTGATTGAAATAAGGGTGCTAACCCTGCATTTTCATACTGACTGTGCACTTGTTCAGGATAGATTGCACGAATTCACGTAAGGGAAATCCATTAAGGATTACTAAATGCATGGATACGCATAGAAATGCAACTAACTGAGGCAATAGTAACGAAGTTGCAATCTGGGAGAGTAACAGAGGGAATGGACACAGATAGATTGCTCTCTGTCTACTGATAGCATATCAAAGAGCTGGTTTAACAGATTGTGCTGTCTGGTCAAGAAGTTCCTGAGGCTTTTTAGTTAACTTAGTGCACTACTATGTGTTTCTGGCAGAATGATCTCCTCTACAGTAACGAGCTATGTTTGGAAAGTAGCCTGTGCTTTTTTTCAAGGATAAAATAAACCAGTAGCTCTATTTCTATCATTGCATTCTGTAAATTTTGCAGTGTTCTTCCTCAGCCTTGGACAACCAACAGGAATAGTTTAGGCCAGATTTACTGTGGCATTTAAGCATCCAGCTTGGCGATGGATGATATTTCCAGAAGTGAATTACATGGATAATGCACTTAATTCTGAATAAACTCCCTGGCCTAAACATGGGATTGCTGATGATCCTGTCAGCGTTTATCTGCATCTTTACATGCCTAAACATCTTTGGAGATCTAATCTTTCATTTAGAGTTTACTAGAGGCAGAAAATTCATCCCTCTGCAACTCATCTATGTTATCTAAAGGATGCAGTGAAACATCCAGCACAATCTGAGAAACACACATACTGAGTAGCAGAGGATTCAACAAAGCTTCCTATTCTGTAGCTAGTTGCCTATCTCATTTAGGCACAATATTATCTCTGGGCTAAAATGTTTTTTGTAGCTCAGGCATCTTTTGCTTCTGCTGTCTTTTCTTCCTCAGGAATACACCAACACCAGGGAAACGAGCTCTAAAGCATGGGGAGATGAAGGTCTCACAGCTAAATAATATTGTTGGAAAAAATATCATGGATTAACTCAAAAAATGGAGCTGCAACATTCTTGGCACTTGGAAGAAGTGTCCTTCCCCAAGTGACAGAACTGCACAGGACACCGTAGTTATGCTGTGTTAATCGAACTGCAGGCATAACACCATTTGGGGATGAAAACCAAATAGAAGCACAGCAGAAAGATTTTAACCGAATTATTTTTTTGGTTATAAAACTACACTATTTTACCTTCTTGGAAAAAGAACATGAATGCCTGTTTCTAGTGAATTTAGAGCTGTAAGAATCTCTAACTACACATATTATTTTAGGATGGATTTAATTATTTGTGCATCATTAGTCACTGCACTTTCTGTATTTGTTGACAGCCACCATTCAACACACGAGGTAACTGTAGTCTGTCATCATAATTACTATTGCGATTCCATCACAGGATAAGTAATTTTACCTGCTTTCACTCCAAGGGCACCTGAAGGGACTTCTTGAAGTTCTGTATGTATATTTTACTTAAACAATAACATTTTGAAAAAAAATGGGTAGAAACTGTAGAGCCAAAAGCAGCACTTTCTTAAGATATCTGAACCGGGGTGGGGGGGTTTGTGCAGTTGCTTTTTTGTAGGAAGATGATTAATGAATTGTTGACAGTAATAAAGAAGCAGGTATCTTGGAGATATTATTATGGATCACATATCACTTGAAACGTAAAGTCTGCCTCCGTAAAACATTTTATTTGTTATATTGTACAAATCGATTGTAATTTGCTACTGGCTTCTTTTCAAATACATTTCTTCATTGCTGCCTTGGTAAATAATAAATCACACTAACTATTATTTCAAAATTGAGTGTTCCAATTTAGTTATGAATGGAGAAAGTAGAGATGCTTCAGGATATAAAGTCTTCTAGTAGTTCACAGAAAAATAGCTTCTTAAGGGTAACCACATCAAAAATCATTAGAGACGGACTACACCGTGCTAGCCTCCGTGACAGAAGGCAGCCTAAGAAAACACTGACAAGGTTATGCTAATCAAATATTTCGTTCTTCTGCCCTTCACAAAAAACCCCCAAAGAATAGTTCCAGTAGAGCTGTATTAATATTGTTATACAAGCACCAATAGTAAATCCAGTATTTTAAATTTAACATTCTTTTGTCCCTGGATTTGTCTTCACACACAAATCAGAAATGTTCTTGAAAAACCAATATACTTGCTTCTTTCAGATTACCAGTTTGTGCTTTGCATAATAAAGCAGATCTGTTTCTCACGCTCTGTATGGATGAGTTATTCTGCAAAGTTATAAGATTTGGATGGGTCAAGTACATCTCTAAAACCTAATGGATAATCTGCATTAATCTGATCTGTTAAATTTTTGTTTGCTTGCCTTGTTTTACATTTACATTTAACTTTAAGACTCGATGAGAATTTATGCATCCAAAACATTTAAAGAGAAAATATGTAATATTCTTCAATCTTTAGGGTTTTTTTTAGCTACTCATTCTTTTTTTCTGTTGTTTTTTTTTTTGTTTGTTTGTTTGTTTTAAATACTTCCAGGTACCACAGATTTCTTAACTGAAATCTTTTTGGCAAATACCACCTAAAAGAAAACCAAAACTCTTGTAACTGTTGCACTTGGACTGCTATCTAGTGACTCTTAACAAAATGTATTTAGCATATCAATTCAAGATATGAGAAATGGTTATGCTCAGTGGAGATTTCATTACAGTCATTTCCACATGGGAATGAAAACCAGTATTTCTAAATAATCTAAGACTTACTTGGAGTTGAATAACCACTATCAGAACTGTTTACAGACTGTGATTGACAAACTATTACTTTTAAAGGCATGCACTTTGCAGTGGGTAAATTTAGATAAACATTTTCTTTTACAATAGAGTTTCAGAAGTGTTCCTGAACTCCTTCCTTCTGTATGTTTTGACTGCCTATTTGAAGGAATTCTGCAATAAGTACATTAAAAAAATGTATCCCCATAAAATAAGGAATAATATAAGTCATACTACATGGCTGCACATCAATTTCAGTTTCTTACCAAAAAGGAACATATTCCTGATTTTTTTCCATGTGTTCACCTTTACCTTTTTCCCATGAAGAGGCAGCTTAATAATGAGATCTTCCTATTAAATCTTCATATTCAGTTTAGAAATGTTCAAGAAGAAAATATGGAAACAGCGGGGGGGAGGGGGCAGCAACAGAACTACAGGTCCGTTTTGTAATCACTAGTCTGTGATCTGTTGTGCTCCTGACATACATTAAGAAGATCCCTTGGAGAATTCTGTCTCCAGTCATTATATCCTGAAAGAGTCTGGTTTCATTGACCTTGCCGTCAGTACGGTGCCTTATGTCCCACTGATTTAAGGAGTTTTATATAATGAGTAGTTGGAAAGGGGTGAAATTAGCCCAGAGAGCCATAATATAGAAAATGTTCTTTGCTCCACACTAATTAGTTTATTTGATTTTCATCTGGTAGGTCTTGTCTCCAAGGTACAGAGAATGATTTTGTTTTCACATGCCATAACATCAGACACTTAAGTTCTTTAGTTTCATATCCTGTTCTGGGGGTGGTAATTTTGTTTAAAAAAAAAAAACTTACTTCAGCAAATAAGAATGAATTTTTGTCAGACTTTAAAAAATGCTCTTTTTATAGGGGACTTGGGGGAAATAGATTATGAATTAGACTTTTTGATAACTGAAGATTAATATTAGTCTGCTTCCAATCAAAAACTTCAGCACTTGAATACTGAATACTTGAATACGGAGGCTCATTGACATAGCCTCCAAGACAATACACCAAAATAGATACAGCTGCTAAAGTGGAAGTTGCTTTCAGCCAATGAATTTACTGCTTGTCAGATTTGTATGCATGTTTGAATGTGAGGGTAATGAAATAACATTATAGATTTCAGAACCAGGGCAGCCTTTATTCAGATAAGGTTATAAGCAAATATGTTTTAGAATGAGTGTCTGCTGAAGTAATATAATCCATTCCCCACTTATTCTCAGGAGTTTAACTGTTTGTTGCAACATTTAAATATGCAGAGAAAGGCAGTCTGGGATCATATACAAAGAGCACTGCACCTTGGGCAATATACAGTATTGAGATCACAGGGGCCATATTTAGACAGTATAGTTTGAGTCTATATAGACTTAACTCTTTATTCCCAGTGTTTTCTTTCAGCTATCTTTCACATCTTAAAGCCAGACAGTAGTAAACAAAATTAAGTAAAGTTTGTCAAATCACTGTGAGACTCAAAAGTTACATGTCAAGATAAATAGTATACAACACCGACTACCAGGCAAATACGTACCGATACATCAACACTGCATGTTTACAACTCACAACCGAGCATTTCCAGTGCAAAGTAGGCAAAATTTTCAAAATCAGTTCACTGTGATGCAGATTTTAAATAATTAAAATTACATTAAATAATAAGTTAGAGTTTTGAAACATATTCAGTTGTAAAACCCTCCAGAGAGTTAATGTTAATCACACTCTCTAATGCTAACATCCCTCATCTGGAGAAAATATTCCCACAGCAGCATTTGTGGGATATACTTTTTGAAAACCCTTTAGACACATCAGTGAAAAGTCTAGAAATGCAGAAATGACAACACATTGCTCCCAACTTTGACATCAAACTCTCTACAACCAGTATCACCATACTATTCAACACAAATTTAATAAAAGCAGTTATGTGGAGAGAGGTGAATAATAGCAATTAGCTGTCCCCATTCACACCAGGCACAAACTGAGCAAGGAGGACAGGGACTACGTGTCTGAAAGAAATGGGGCAGTATCCAGCATTGGATCTGATGAAAATTCTCCAGTTGCAAATGTAAACCATAATGGGTTATTAAAATATTAAAGATAAAGTGACCTTTGGTTATCAGGATTTGTAAATTTAGCTTTCTTTTCTTTCAAATCAGGAAGAAAGAATTTTAAGCAATTCAAAAGAAATGGGTTGGCAGTAGGGATTAAATTAAAATGAATAGCACAATCATGATAGGATTAAAAATATGTTCTATAGAGCTACTGAAGATATTTATTCCACTACCATTTCATTCTTCTAAGGAAGTCTTCTAGTTTACTCTCAAAGGGCTGAGCTTGTGACCAATATATTCAAGGCAAGGACCAGAACTGCCCTAAAGAGTATTTAAGTCATGGGATAATTTTTCTGAAGAACACAAGTAAATAGGCAAAGTGGAACAGACACATTCTGGGAATAATTATTGCCTCTAGTATATTAAGTTATTCAGCATTAGGCTATTCAGCAGTAATTATACTACCCCTGGGCAAGGATGATTTAGTACTGCATACTGGTGAAAGCCACATAATTAAGAGAATGGGATCTGGCCTACTATTTAACACACCTTTCCAAATGTTCATTTGATCCAGTTGGCAACAGCCACAATGGACTGTGTAGGCTGGGAAGGTTAGTGATGTGTCTTGTATTACAGTGTCTTGAGTGCTACAGCATTTAGCACTCTGCAGTCAGAAGGTCAAACTCTGTTCTCATTTAACTCTGTGTAAGCCAACCGATTTAAACAGAATTTCATGTGTCTAATTAAAAGCTGCATGTGGTCTGCTGGGCCACCCTCTGATGTTAATGTGTACATTTTAAAATCAGCTATAATGCCTCATATGCTTGAATAGGGAAAAAAAAATAATCTGTTTAATAGAAAGAAGAAACATTTTGGTATTTCAGATTACTTCTCTCCCCTGAAATGTGAAAGGTCCTACATGGTAGTGAGTATTGTCCCTTTTTCTCTGTTGCTCACATTGCAGTATTCATAGAAATGGGGAAAAAGAACCTCTGGAATGGGCAATGTCACAAAACCATTAACAGTCCGTCCTTATCCTTTCTATCCATATTGTTACAGAATAGAATATAAGGACATGAACAGATATGAATCTGTTCCATAAGACTTAGGAAGTACCACAATATAAACAACCAATTTAGTAATATCTGAGTTGCTGAGTTTATGTGTATCTCAGAATCTGTGCATAGCAATACTCAGCAATGGGGCTTCTTCTTTGCCCCTCTGCTTCAGTCTGCTATGAGAGCACTTTATAACAACATGGGTTTTGAAAGGCATCTAACACAAGGTGATATTCTAAAATATCATATTTGGGTATCTTTGCTATGGCAGAAATTCTTTCTTGAAGCCTTATATCCACACATGGAAGATTATCAGTAAACATCTGACAGAGATAGCAAAATCTGGAATGCCTCCAGCATCTGAATCTGGCTTTCTGCCTCGGTTATTTGGCTTGCTCTTTGACAGTTCCCATGATTTGCTTTACAAGCAGTAGCAGTGGCAGTTTGGAAACAGCCTCCAGGGGAGGTCATGGGGGGACTGGCTTGGCTCCTCAGTATCATTTGTCTTGCTTGAAATTAATTTTGAAGAAGCCGTTCAGCATTGTTTAAGAATAAGATTATGTATTAACAATAGCCATTCATTTTCCTGCTTAGTGTAAGGTAACAGAATATAACATTCAAATGCTGGGATTTATATCACTCTGGGGAAACATGTTCTAACCAATTCGATTTTTTTAACACTTCTCAGTTACCCTCTTTGATACAGACATCACAAATAGTGAAAACCCATAGCACAGTAGAGTAAAAAAAAAATCTGGGGTTTAGGAACTTAGGAAAAACATGTAGGAAATCTTAACATTTCTTGTTCCTTTGTCTTAAAAGGAAAATCAATAAAATGTTAATTTCAAATTTTTTACATTCTTTTGCTACCTCTGAGAACTTACTAAGTCCTTCAGTAAGAAGGGTTGGCATTACCATTATTTTTGCATCTCGCTGTTTCACAGCAATAGGTCTATGACTATTTTGAAAAAGACTAAAGGTATATTGGCTAAACTTATTTACAAGGTCATTGACTTCAATGAAATTCTTCAAGGTTACATGAAGTCCAACGATGACCCATTAATTCTACAGCCCTCCAGTCATCATCTTCTATAACTCATTTTGTCAACAAGACCCACTCAGAATTAAACTGGGATTTTACCCATCTTTTACTGTTTTCTTACCTCGCTGTTACCAATTATTTATTGTTTATTTCTTTTTTTAGTGGCTTTTCTAAGCCCTTCATAATTTTCTTCTCTCCTTCGCAGCAATACCAAGCCCTTCATAATTTTCTTCTCTCCTGCCCCCTCCCCATCCCACATTCCTCTTCCTGTATGAAGGACACCAAGCAGAGATGCTGCTAAGAAGCCAGAGCACACACAAGCCAGTGCCCGAACTGGGCTAGTAATGGACTAGAACTGCAGGTTCTTGCAGATTGTGACTGTCCTTTACATTACACACAACCCATAAACCAGGATGATCACTAGTCTGGTGGTGAGATGACACTAACCAAGACTGTAGGAAGCCCAGTAACAGAAACTTCTGTCTGATTCTGATACTTGAACCAGAAAGATATCATGGCATAGAAGTGACCAAAGAGCCATGTACCAAACCAGGATATACATGGACAACATATACCATGAACAACATATACCATGCTGAAAGCAGTCTCTGGTGTAAAGGCAATGTAGATGAGGATGGAGAGGCAGGTTGTACTTGATTTGATTTCTATTTACTACTCATGGATACACTCAGAACAAACAGAAATGCATCATACATTGACGGAAAAAAGTCAGAAGTTACTTAAGGACAGTAAATCTATGCAGCAAACAAAATAACAAGGACTTGGTTCTTTCATCACTCATTGACTTTCACTGAGGAGACAAAAACCAAGTTCACATTTTTAGCTAGTTGAAAACAAACTGTATAAGATACTAAAAAAGCTTCCAGAATTTACATCTGTTATCACAAATACAGATTAGATTCTGCTTCTGGGTGACCAGCCATAGTTTCTTCATGATTTACTATACATAGCATCAGTCCACACACTCAGTCTCTACATCTTGATAACATTTTGATATTTTTTTGTTTCTAACTCTGCTTCTCATGCTTCTCAGATGCTTCTCAACAAGCATCTGTTAATTTGATGAGCTGCAGAACAAAAAAGAAAAAAAAAAAAAGCAGCTGCTTATAGTATTGGGGCCAATCACAAGGCTGAGATAAACACAATCTGAAATAGGGAAAAGCAAAAGTACTTTCAGCACATGCATCAGCAGTGGTTTTCCTGCTGTAATGCACACTTTGATCTGGCTCTTTTCTCATTCTCCTTTTTAGCTTAGAGGCTAATGATCCTTGTTGCTAAGTCACACCACTGAAATGCTACGAAAGGACAAGTTCCATTTAAACAAATGAGTCTATATTGGCACACACAATTTTCATCCATGTTCCAAGGAATTATTCTGATCTACAACGTAAATTAAAGCTCATTCCTGGTCTTTTAGCAAGGCACATTGCCCTGGGAGCTTATACTCTAAGTAACACTTAGTGTCATTGCTCTCTCCTCTTTTGGAAAACAATGGGTGCTTAGAATTAATTCTAAAAGCTTTGAGAACCTACAATAAACTTCAGGCTATGTCACGTTACGTATTCAAGTACCAGCTATAATCAATATCTGTGATGTATATTCTGGAATTTAATGACCTATTACATACTTATTCTCAAAGATTAATATAATTTTGACTCAAAACTCTCAACGGCCTATGTCCATAGCAGTCTGTAAGATGATAGCTTTTCTTGACACAAGTTGTATAGCAAATCTGAAATTTTTTTCTCATCACTATGGTACAGATTATTGCAATAGTTTTCACACTGGAAATGAGAGCACTTGCTGGAGCAGAGCTGGGCAGGAACAACTAAGAGGTGTGCTATGCCCTTTCTCAAAGCCTCAAAGCTGCAGATTCAGTTGGTATGAAGCATCACTGTCACTCTCTCAACACCTATACAGGAAAAGAAGGTAGCATGTACAAGAAGAGAAGGTAGCAAGTACTATTTCTGCTTTGTGTGCAGCAGAATATTAACGGGGTTTCTGTGCTACCTCCTGAAAGAAGCAAGTGAAAATAGAAAGGATGAAGTGACACAAAGAACTGGTCCTTTCATTCTAGAGCCTACCCAGACAGATGTCTGTCAAATGCACATGTCAAAGATCAAAAACAATAGGAGTACACTCAATCTCTATCAAGCATCATGGAGAAACTTCTCTGAGCACCTCACACCCCACAAAGATCTCTGCTTTAATAGATATCTACAATTTCCTTTCAACACACAAATCTCCCTCACATTTTTTTCCATTTCCAGTTGAATGTTTACATATCTGTTCTACCATTTTTTCTCTGAAAACAAGGACAAATCTCAAATTATCCTACAAGAATGTCAGAGATGCTGCCTTAAAATTAAATCCTATCCTATCCAAAAGTGAACTATTTTCTGAAATCTCAGTAGACACAGTCTAAATTAATTGTTCATTGAGGAAAAAAGAAGTATCCAGGCACCCGACTTCGTAATGGATTTAACATAGAACAATGACTACCAAATTTGAATACCACATTTTCTGCTTTTTACCAGTGAACTATGTTTTGGTTTACAAAAGAGACTGAAAACTGTTCTGTTATGGAAAGAGAGAGAAAGAAGAAGAGACGTAAATACTAAAGATAGAAGAATAAAAATCTTTTGAAGGGGAATTGAGTGCTTGCCTACTGCTTAAGAAAAATGCACTATAAAGCAGCTATTGATTTTTCATTCAACAGCACTGAATGTTTTATTGAAAAGCAGCAATGCTCAGTAATTTGAATTTTCAATTAAGGTAGCACGTTCCTTGGACACATTTACTACTGCACTCCAGTGACATTTATTTGACTTTTAAAATCCCTCTACTATTGTATCCGTGTTCATATAGATCAAACTACCAATACTAAGTGTTAGGATTATAACACTGCTGATTATAGACACATGTTTGGAAGTCTCCATGGACAATCTAATGACAATATTTATAGGCAGGACAATGTGTAGTCAGACATAGCTGAACTAAAATATGCCACTATGAGACAAATTAAGAAGTTCAGTATTTCAGCTTACAAAATTTCCTTGCCTTTATGGACAGTACATAGTTGCAGTGAAGTTAAAGTAGTTATTAAAAAAGTGCTTAAGTTATATGTTTACATTTTAGAGCATTGGGGGAGGCTTTACTGAAACTCACACTTATCAAACTGATCAACTACTTAGATATATAAAAATTTCAACTGTAAAACAGGATGCAATATTTCTGGACTATAAATAGATATGCTCATATTGCATTCTCTTCTAGAGAGAAATGGCTGGTAACCTGCTGGTTTTCATAGCCCCATGGAGAAGTGGGGCAGCTCTACATGGTCAACAGACAAACTTTATACTTTGAGAAGTAGATTTAGTCATAGGGCCGCATGAGCTACTTTTGCTAAGAAAAGAACTTGGCTAATCCTTGGGAATTTTACTAACTGTGAGAGGCACAGCTTAGAGTCACTTATTGCACCAGGTTGTACACACTGCTGTGCACCAAATTGCTAGCAATTTATTTCATCTAAATTACAGTGTAGATTGCACAAATTCCTACCAGTTTGTAATGCATTGTGCTTAAAATCTTGCATCTTGCGCTTAAAATCTAGATATGGGCAAAAGGAACACAATTTTATATGCAAAGCCAAGAAAATACTATTATTTTAACTGAAGCCTTAACAGTCTAAAGAATTAGTCCAGTTGCAATTATAACAGCACTTAAAATATATTATGCTAAAATATCTACGTAAGTGTTCCAAAATCAATGCTTTTCTAGGGTGGTGCACTTACCCTTACCCATGTTTTATTTCTTCTCGCCCCTGGAACCACTTGAGGTCTCTTTTACATGCTTGCTCACAAAGCTCATCCTTCACTGGTTTGCAAGTACATGTTACATTCACATGTACTATATATGTGGTGTTTTGATGCACGTTAGACATCTGTTCTTTCTTCTCTTTGTTACCTACCCCTAAAATTAGTTTTACTCAGGTCCCAGGCTTGTTTCCTTTAACAATAATCATCCACTGGTGAGTTATTTATACCGGTAAGTTCTCAGGCCTTTGCTATCATCCTGTGCCTGTAGATTCAAAACCCCTGGTCTCATCTTTTGCCTATACTCTTCTATGCTGCATTTTTGTTCCAGGATCATAGTTAGTTCATTCTGCACAGAAAAACTACTTGCTATTCCTACCTACCAGTTACAGGAATATATATTACGATGTATAAGCATCTATATATGTATATTTATATACGCACACCCAACAACTGTACAAAAGTTAAAACTAAATAGGTAGCAGCACCTGTTTGTCAGACAGCTGTTGTCACAGATAAACAAGCTAAAAGAGAGCATGTACAGGCCAAACCAAGTACAGGCCAAGCCTGACAGGTCCTAAGGCCTATGTTGTTATCTTAACAAAAAGACTATGTCTTTTTGCAAGCAATAGTGACACTATATTTACAAGGCTAAAATAAATAATTTCACAGAAATTATGCAAGAAAAAAATGACAGTCCATTAACACTGTCTTCAATAGCTTCTAACCTGATTCAGCAATCTTTCTGCTACTATATGGGAGAACAAATTTCAGCACTGAATTTAATATCTTCTGCCTATGCAGTGTGTAGTGTTCAGATATCACTAACCTTTTCTGCAACCAAACTCTTTTTCCCCTACTTAAAACTAATTTATCTTGGGGATTTTTTTTTTTGGTAGGATTAAATTTCAGTAATGGCTGCCTTTGTTTTAATGTTTTAAGGGTTTTCAATAAATATCAGTTCAAATTTAGCCCAGGCAAGAAGGGATAAAAGAAGAAATTTCTTTCTGTTACTTCTGGCAGGAGTTAACCCTTTCTATAATGGGTAGTTATATCACAACCATGAGAATGATCTGCTACACTGGCACTCTGCCCCTCAGAAACCTCAGTCCAGAGTGCTGTAGTAGAAAAGAGTTGGCTTGCTGCAACTTACTCCTACTCCTTTTATTTAGCTATTCATCATCATTATACATGGGGCACTTTTGTTAGAACCTTGTGCTCCCCTTCATCCTGGACAAGGACCTGGCTGGCCCCCACCAGCTGAGATAGCCCATGTGGCAAATTATTAGGCAAAGCACAGCATCCTGAGAGGAATGCAAAGGCTGTCCACAAGTGACACTGTGCTAAATAGCTGAGGTAAGAAAAATCTAGTGAGAAGTTGGAAGAGGATAAAATTAAGAAGGGGGGGCGGGGGGGGGTGTGGGAAGGTGAGGATATTTGTTTATTACCAAATCCAGAGAGGCCAGTAAGGTTGTTTTACATAGAGGTTATTCTCTTGGCCAGTCTGGGTTCATCCTGGACAAATAATTTCTTCTAACCTTTTAAACATTAGGCATTTTCAAGTCAGGCAGGCAACCGGGTTTTTGGAGGAGAGGAGGAGCTCTCTAGTCCCTCTACAAGGCTCTGAGCCAATCCAATATATTGTAGTACTTAAGGTGGCTTGTTTCTCTACGTGACCCTTTAATAAGGATGGACTATACAGATGTACTTAGTGAAGTGCTCCCAGCCCTGCTATCATCTGACTGAGATTTCCTGTTAGAGCTAATGAGGTTCTGCTCCCACTTAATCTCTAAATATGGCACAGTTAACGCTTTTTAGTTTGCTTAATGACATGCTATTAATAAAGACATGACCTGAACAGCTACTTGCATTTATTGTCTTTTTTTGTCCATTTTTTTTACAATTCTGCTGAGGCAATTTAATTTTTTAAGATCATAAACTATTGTTTTGTTTGACAAGTTGTATATAATCATCCTACATTCCCATGAAAGCGCTCACCAAGGTCAGTGCATAAGCTAGCAATTTATCTGAAACATTTATCATGATATTGAAATTGCTTCGCTACTTTTTCAAGTTATTATTATTATTGCCTTATTGACAAAGTAGTATGCTAACCCATACTAAAGAGGGGTTGAGTCTGTAATTGTGGTTTTTTTCCAAGCAGTTTCAAGTTATTGAAAGCATCGAACTACGCTTAACAGTAACTTTGTTGAACAGTAGTTATGCTGAACGGAACAATTCAATATCTTTGTTTTTCCAATGAGAAATAGCCCTAGAAAAGCTTTACCTACAGCTTTATCTAAACAAACTATAATTGGTGTAAGCAAAAGAACCAAAAGTTTTTGCTGGAGTTAATGAAACCATAATGTAATTATCTGACTGGAATCATTACCAGACAATCTTGGTCCAAATGAGATTTTTTTTTTTTTTGTGTGTGTATGTGTGTGTGTAAGGCTCAAACATTAGACAGTGGAGAATTAACTTCTACATCATTATTTTAAATTGAAAACAAATAAGCAAACAAATGTTAATTACCTTTAATTTTAAGAACAAGAAACCCTGTTTGTTTGAGTGAAGTAAGAGTGCATTGAATTTTAATGGGATTTGAGTGTTTTATCTCATTAGGCTTGATTTGGTTCTATCATTTTTCAAATATGGGTTACTGGTTTTGCTTCTAAATGACATCAAATTGACCAAAGGCTGCTGTAGTTCTCTGTTTACAAAGCTCTGTTTATAAATCTCTGTTACTTATTTTGAATCAGGTGTTACAAAAGAGCAAAATACCTAAATTATGATGGCACGGATGTTCTCTTTGGATTCTCCTCTTAAGGGTGACCAAACCCAATTAGCCCAGCCTCCTCTTACACATCATGTGCTCCAAGCCCCTGAACATCTTAATGGCTTTTGCTTGACTCAGTCCAGTATACCCATGTCTGTCATGCACTGGGGAGCCCACGAGCACACACAGCACTCCAGAATTCTTCTTACCCCAGCTGAGCATAGTAAAAGAAAAACCTCCCTTGACCTTCTCTGGCACCCTCACTAATGCAGCACACAGTTGGCCTCCTCTGCTGCAAGGGCACACCGCTGACTCTTGTTCAATGTGTCCACTAAGACCCCCAGGTACTTTTCTGTTTTTCACCTACAGCTTCTGGCCTATACTATTGCATGGGGTTATTCCATCCCAGAGAGAGGACTTTGCATTTGCCCTTGTTGCAATTTATAAGACTCCTGTCAATCCTTTTCTCCAGTTTATCAGGGTCCTCCTGAATAGCAGTCCCACCTTCCAGTGTATCAATCACTCCCTCTAAGTGCATATTGTCCACAAAGTCACTGAGAAGGACTCTGTCCCACCATTGTTAAGCAGTACTGGCCCCAGTATAAATTACTAAGGGATAGTACGAATAACCAGCTGGAGTTTGCACTCCTGATCATAACCTTTGGAGCCCTGTGGTCAAGACAATTTTCTACCAACCTCATCCTTCAGATGAGCATGAAGCAAATTTAAAAAAAAATTTTTAGATATTCACAACCATTTTTGAACCTCGTTACAAAACAATCTAGATACCTTTGTTTTCTATTATCTTAAAAGTAAGAAGAAAATACAGCTTTCAAACATACCAATACAAAACAAAGAGGAAAATAAAAATTAGTAGAACAGAACATTGTCAAGCCTTAGAAATCAAACTTAAGAATTATATGCACGCCGTATGCTTACAAATGATCTTCATTAGCACCTAATTACAATTTAGTTTGGCTAATCAGATGATCAACTGCACTGATTCTTATCAGCTGATTAACCCTAATATAAAGTGCAATGAAAATTTACAAGATTGTAGTAGACAATTGAAGTTATTTTCAAATACTTTGTTCTCTGGAAAAAAATATATAATGAGGATTAAATTTTGCTTGCCTGCTTAGGAAAAACTGTTTTCACTGAAAGAAGGAATAAAGACCATATATAATAGCATGGTTTGGCCCATGTAAATTTAAGTGTGAACTGGGGACTGCAAAGAACCTCATTAAGTTTCTGTCTTAAATAAATTCATAATTTCAGGGATTTTAAATGGGGTTCTACAAATGTATGATGTGAGCTATTTCAAAACAGAGCTTGAACCGCTGCTGCATAAAACTGTAATGATCATAAATGACGAATGACTAAAGACAATGACAAAGGAGGGCATACCTGGAGCTCTGAATTTCTGTACGTCATGGTTGAACACTTCTCTTCCTGATAAATCATCTCTTCGTCAATTTTAATGCTGGGAGAATTTGAGAACAAGAGATGAACCCGGCCTGAAGTTTACCTTTCTGAAGCACTACAAGTTTTACAAAATTCCTTGGTGACTTTTCTTGCTTGAAAACTACAAAATGAAGTCAGAGGTATTGGCTAATAAGTGAGTTAAGTGTCAAAATAGACAATAAAGATCAAAACTTTACCATTATGAAGAATAATATCAGGAAATTATTCAATGCAACTAAGAGTCACCTCTTTGTATATACATGGACAGTTAATAAATGGGTCCTGAATTTGTGTCAAGGAAACTTTAAGTACTGATGGATACTGATAGATATTCTCCTCACGTAATTTTCTAATCTATAACTTACATATATATATACACACCTATATATACATTTATGAATTAAGACATAACCTCCCTTTGATGTTCATTCTTACCTCCCAGTTACACTACTGTTTTTCACTCGATCTGCAGACAGTGTAAAAAAGTTTAAAATTCATTACTTCTATGGCACCATAAAAAAGTGGATGCTAGGAGTTAATACAAGTGAGTACTGTTGATATCCTGATCTGAATATTGATCCTGATCTGTCTACTATATTTACATCATTCTCTTGGAATGAAACTTCTGATATTGAACATGCAGAATGGAATAAATCAAATAATTGTAATCCTCCTTTAAATTCCACATTTGTTTACAGCTTCACTTGCCAGACAACTGAATCAAACCCAGATACTAATTTCCTTTCCTGCTTGTCACTTGCTCATTCTTTCTGCATGTCTCCCAAATCCACAAGCAAATGTGGTATGGTTGTCACTGAATACAAAACATTAAGGAAAGGAGATGTTTCGAACTTCAGGAAAAAAACAATTTCTTCCTGTGAGAAAAAAATTATTCTGATACCTATTAGAACGACATGGTCAGATGTACCAGGATAACGTATTACACTTCTGCTTTTCAAACAAGAAAATAAATTTGTTCTCCCCAGTGACAAGAAGCAACACTAAACACTTTATGAGGATCCATTTTATAGCTATAAGATGGAAGAGAGCAAGAGGGCAGCACTGAGTCTGCACAAAAACTCCTACTGTAGCAACAGAATTAAAATCTTAAAAGCGTTACTGGAAATAAAATTTTTCTTGCAACTGTGTCCACACTGTGAGATAGACTTCAGTATGAAAGTTAAACATGTCACCCTTTATAGGGGATCTTTTAGAAGATATGAGCCAGTACATGTTGTGGGGCAGCTGGTTGGAAAATAGCTTGGCAGAAAAGGCCCTGGGGGTCCTGGTAGACATCAAATTCACCATGAGCCAGAACATGCCTCTGCAGCAAAAAAGGCCAATGGCATCCTGGTCTGAGCTACAAGAACATTGTCAGCAGGTCAGGGGCAGTGGTCCTTCCCATCTGCTCAGCGCTGCTGAGGCCATGCCTGGGGTGCTGGATGCGGCTGTAGGCTCCCAAGTAGAAAGGAGACATGGACACACTAGAGAGAGTCCAACAAAGGGCCATGAAGACGATTAGGTGCTTGGATCACCTCTCACACAAGAAACTGAAAAACAAGAAGCTCTGTTTAAATATAGGAAAAAACCCCTTATTTACAGCGAGAGTGGTCTAACACTGGAGCAGGTTGCCCAGAGAGGTCGCGAATATCTCTGTCCTCGGAGATATTCAAAACCCAGCTGGACAATGTCCAGTAACATGCTCTAGCTGCCCCTGCTCTGAGCAGGGATATTAGACTATGCAATCGGCAGAGGTCTATGCCAACCTCAGTGATTCTGTGATATAACCTTTACTACCAGGGTAATGGAACGTCCTGTGTAAAAACCCAGGAAACATTACCTTAAATTCTCTGCTGCTTTAGTGGCTAACCTTCATCTTCAAATTTTATTTCCAATAGTGTGCTAATGAGAAAACCACCAGTGGGAAGCAGTACTTGCTGTTAGATCTATTAAACATGATTAAAAGAAAGAGGCTGAAGTGCAATTAAGGTAAATATTTCATTGAGTTTTATTAATCTGCAGAGATTGTATCCAAAGCATACATATTGAAGTCTGAGAGACACTGTGTTAAAACTCACGAGAATAGAGCTTCTGCTCAGTATGTGTGCTGTGGATGTAAGATGTGATAGGGCATTATTTAGTAATACCTTAACATATATAATTAGTTTACTATTTTCCAGTCTTTTTTATAGTACCATTAAATACCAAATTCTCCAAGTTTCAAAAAAACTGTTAGTAAATAGTGTTCTGATTCATGAAGAACAGAATTAACAATACAGATATTGAAATCATAAAACTTATTCTATTCTGATTTGTTTAAAAAAGACAGGATATGGAATAATAATATACAGACACTGAAGTGTTAAATTCTTTTGGAGACAGTAGGCAACTGTTACTAATTTTTGAAAGTGACAAAAACTGAATGCTTAAAAAGTGAAAAACTGTTTTCAGTAACTCAGGAGATTTTAATTCAGATCATATGTCAATAACCTCTTGTTTTTCCATTTCGGTATACATTTATTACCTGCTTTCTTGGTTCTGTCTTATCTAACAGCTTCTGGAAATCACAATTCATGTCACTGATTTACCTTTCAGTCCCTCTGACCATTTTCTCATTCAGATGTGAGTCTTTTCTATTTCATCACCTTGCCTGTAATTCACTGTAATAGAACGGAATATGCAAGAAGTGATATTCAAAAATCAAAATATTATATACTATATACATTTTTTGTAGCATAATGACAAGGTAAACTGCAGTAGCAAGATAAGTACGCTTCTTTTCTCATTGCCTCTTTTATGTAAAAATACAATAGCTGAGATTCTTAATCAAGTGCCTCCAGAAAACAGGGTGTTTCCACTATTACACCACTTTCCATTCAAGACATGAGGAAAAAAATCAAGAGAATTGGCAACAGATGTAAAAATGTTGACACTTACTGAAAAAAAAATAGTGCCTTACATCCACTGGTCTAACATCTTCAGCTCTGTGAATTTAGGAATTGATCATCACTGGCCAGTCCTGCTGTCTCTTTACAAAACTGAGGAAGTGTGTTCATACCTGTGGAATAGAAACAGGGAATAATGTAAAGTTCAAAATACTGTATTAATTCTAAGGTCAACTTTGGAAAGTAAATTTTTGGAAAATGTCCTCTAATTTCTACTGGAAAAATTCTACATAAGCTAGTAGATACATAAAGATGTACATCAAATCAATCTGCACGTCTCAGTCATGCATTTTTTGAAATTGAGGTTAGTTTCAAGAAACTGCATTGATCCTAGGACCTCATAATCAAATGCATTGTCTGACACTGAAATGAAGCCAACCACTTTGAAAGGCCTTTGCTTTATCCCTCCAAGAGACTAGAAAAAAGTATACAGGGGAAAGAAGTCTGATCTGATCTTCATTTCTAAGTGAAGTTCAGAACGAAGATATTATAAAGTCACTTGTACCTTGTTGTATGCTGACAGAGAACTTGTAAGCAGTTATAAAAATTACAGAAAATATTTTAAATTAAAAATAGAACCTTTGTGTGTCTTCAGGAAATACTAGATGGGAGAGAGGAGAATCTGAATTCTTGAATTTCAGCTATTAATTACAACACTGGTTACACAGATGGTTGATGATTTTTGTGGCATTATCACCCATTAGCTATAACTGTGGTCCACAGTACAATGCTGACTATGAATCTCAAATGGTTCACCTTCCTTTTTAAGTATATAAAAGGAGGATCCAAAAATAAGTACTAATGAAGACTATGGGAGTCTCAAGCACTGTAACAGAAGAAAGGGCTGCTCAGATCAAGGCAGTTCAAAACCGCAAGAACTTCAAAGGCCATCAGGGATAATTCTGGTCACTTAGAGGGCTTCATAAACATAGGCATGAAACCTTCATTCAGTCATTCCCCAGAAGCCTGGTCTGTTTTCAGATGTTTACTGCTGAAATGGTTACTGGACTTCGTCCTGCTACAGGACTAGCTCATTGACAGTCATTTTAAGGGCACAGGCCCGGCTCAGACAGTTTTCTTTAACAGCCTATTATAACATTAGTTCAAAAGATGCAGAATCAACCTTTTAAAAACAAAACAAAACAAAACAACTTATTCATTAATATTCATTAATGTGAAAAATAAAAAATTAAGAGACATACACAGTAACTGGACATTATTTAAATAAAATCCTGATAAACTCATCTATTAATATCATTGCGATCTGTTTCTCCACAATACAACAGCACTTTCTCTTGTCAGTCTTCTGTATCCATTTGTTAAGCAATCAGTATTACACTGATACTTGGGAAACCTCTTCTAGCTCTCCTACACTCTTTTTCAGCCATACTAGATGTTCTTAACAGTTTAGTGATCGCTTTGATATCTTTATTCATGACTGAGGTACCAGGACCGGTGTTGAGGATTTAATCTGCCTAGTGTTCTGGAGAAGGCCCTTGTGTGGGAATATTTCTTAACTTCATATGTCATTATTTTAATGAATTTATTAGAGTAACCAATATATAATAAGCAGAAAGGTACTTGCTGACCTTTACATCATTTCCCACTGGGATGTCACATTAGTGAAGGGCCCTTTCTATGGAGCCTATCAGCCTTCATAAGTATAATTCCATCTAAATCTTAGAAAAACTGTACACACTAACCTCCGTAAGTCTTTAAAAATAAAAAAGCAGGTCACAGAAATTATTTGTGTGCTTAGACCTCTCTTGTGTAACACTTTACTATGTTCAATCCATAGAGACGAAAGATCTACACATGAAACTGCTATGGAAATAAAAACACTTGGAAGCTTTCTCTTGTGATTTAAGTATAGCAAAAAACATTCAGAAAAAATGCACTTAGTGACGAGCACAGCCTTCAGTTCTGTTTGCATTTAATACTTCACTCTTTGAACTCATTTTTCAACTGAATGGGAGTCTTTTGACATGCATTTCTTTGGGGACCACTCATGCTGATCGCTGAATTTTCTATTTCTTTTAGACTGCAATTAAACATTTTAAAAGTAAGAAAGACCTGATCTCTAAAAAAAACCCCAACCAAAAACCAGCAATAGTCACTGAAGTATAACTGCTCTATTAAGTCTTACCTCCCTCCCACCCCACCTTAAGGACACTTCTCTTAATTAAACAACTTCTTTAAGAATTAGATTTAATAGCACAATATTAACACATTATGGCTGCTAATACATTATAACAGTGATAGCAGTAATAACAATGAGTTTCCCTGAGCTGTGACATGCTCAAGTCCAAGTACCTGTTCTGTCTTTTTCCCCTGTAATGATACTTACCAATGAAAGTGTTGACCACTATGGCCTTGCTGTATAAAACATTGTAATTTTATAACATTATTAAGATCTTTAGGATCCGAACCATGAAGCCCAGTCTCTTGTATTTTAGAGCTACTCTCCCCAATTTATTAAAAATGGAAACTCCAGCTAGGGGCTTGTCTTTATAACCCACTGTTGGGGCACCACCTGGAGTACAGAAAGACAGCACAGCAGAGATTTTAAACTACATGTTCCCCAAATAAAACACACTTTAATTACCAGCCTAATCTCTTCCAACCACCTTTCCTCTATCTCCATTCTACTGATTTTTTGTAACATCTTTGTTATAATCTAATACAGAGGAACATCTTTGAAATGTCATCTTTTTTTTCCAGAGAAAGATCATTTCTTTCCCAGGAAGTCCTAGCTTAACTTATTTTTACTACAATCTGTGCATGATCTGATCAGAAAATGAGAAACAACATGCAGTACTTCTTTGAGAGAGAAGGTACAATCCTACATTTGCAAAATGGATATCCAAGTCCATTCCACTGTTCAAAAATGGAAGAATGAAACCTATTCTCTGATGGTTTCATTTTTGATAATAAACCACATCCATCAGCTGGCCAAACCAGATATGAAACACATCTACCATATGTGAAATCATAAACCCGTTTGATTGCAAAGATTCGAACAGAGAGAGAGATGAATGGAAAAAAAAAAAAAAAATCGAGTGAAACACCTATGGCATCAAACCAAACATCTCTTTTAATATGAAAATTCATATATTATCAATATTCCTACCACCGTGCTTACTTTAAACAGCTCATCACCATGCGTAAGTAGAACACCTTTTCTACTTACTAATACAATGGCAGTTAGTAATCTTTTTGTTGATTCAGCGTCTCATTTATCACTCCCCAGATAAACATTATTACTTTCAAAAAAAGCATGCAATATGTGGAGTATAAGTACTCCATAAAGTCTCATCTAAAACTCAGTGCAAGAAACAGAAGGTAGAAGTCTCCAACTATACCTCAGTGAGTTTTGAATAGGTGACTAGTAGACCTATAAAACGCATATAAACACTTTACATACATGGGACAACCGATATGCCAGTGGTCAGCAGGAAAAATCTCAATAAGAGTGGGAGGCAAAAAATCTTCAGGAGTAAAAATACAGGTAAACTATAAAATTAGAAACACCCTGCATATGAATACATAAGGCATTAGCCAGAAAAGACGTTCAACAGCAGTAATTCAGCATACAGATGATACAATAAAACTAAAAGCTAAAAAGAGTGTATAGTTGGGTTTCTGGAGGCGCTGTATCTCCAGATTATCCAGGCCCAAGGTATACACAATCCTTAGCGGCGCTCTAATGGCTGTGCCAAGTGCATTTGCTGATGTTCTATACTATGGTTGAGCTCAGTCTACAGCTTTTTTCCTCCACAGCGCTATTTTGATGTCAATTCACATGTTGGTAACATATTTTCAGCAAATCAGTCGAAACTTACTGACTTTGAGTTTCTAACACTGTTAAATTAGCTAGAAACTACTCTGTAGATTAAAAGCGTTATCAGGGAGGAGATGGATAGACAACAAAAATCTCATAACATTTTATCCTGGTTTTGGCTGGGAGAGACCTAATTTTGTTTTTTTCTTTTTCCTTCTTAGTAGCTAGAATAGTGCTGTCTTTCGGATTCAGTATGGGATTTGATATGAGAAAAATATTGATAACGTACTGATGTCTTCAGTTGTTGCTAAGAACTCAAGGACTTTTCAACTTCTCATGTCCTGCTAGTGTGCAGATACACAAGAAGCTGAGAGGGAGCATAACCAATGCAGTGGTCCCAAACTGGCTAATGGAATATTCCATATCATCTAACGTCATGCTCAGTGTATAAAGGAGGGTTGATTGGGAAGCTCACTCCTGCCTCCAGGATTCTCTCTTCTCTGGGATCGCTAGCTGGGAATGGGCTGGGCATCAGTCAACAGGTGGTGAGCAATCACATTGTGCATTACTTGTTTGTTTGTTTGTTTGTTTTTTTTCTATTATTACAATAATTTTTAATTTTATTTCAATTACTAAATTGTTTTTATCTCAACCTACGAGTCTCCTTACCCTTACCCCTCCAACCCCGGGGTGGGGGATGGTGAGCGAGTGGCTGCATGGTGTTTGGCTGCCATCTGGGTTTAAACCATGATGCCTTTGTTTCCATAAGTAAGACGAAAACCCAATCCCCCCTCTTTCCCCAAATCTTTGACAAGAACAAAAGTCAGGTTTGCTCTGTGGGTGAAAAAAATAGGATGATCCATCCTTCTCAGTGTCAGTATGAGTCTGCCACTCACCGTACTTCTCCTGGATTAACAGTGAAGATGCATTTCCGCTAATAGGTTTCACTTCCCAAAGAGATTTTAGTGAAAAAAACCCTCCCTCACAAGCTCAAAGTGTATACAAAGGAAACTCAAATACATCTGAACAGCAAGCGCTAGCATTCTAAATAAACAACATATACTCTATAATCAACAATATTTTTTTAAAAAAAGAAACAAACAGTCTTGAGTTTACAGGTTTAATTAAAAACAGCCAGAGCATTTCACATTCTGATATAGAAAATCATGGAAATAAATTAAGCACACAAACAGGGCTAGTTTCTCATCTAAATTGCTCTTCCATTGCATATATATGTGCATTATAATCACGGATGATTTTCTATATAATTGTATTTTTCCTTTATGCATTTTCTAGAATGGAGCGCTTTGCAACCTGTCTTTATCTTAAAATGAACATCCTGTCAATAATTTCACATGACACTTTTAATGCCTACTTAAAACATCATATAAAAAAAGTGGTAACCTATGGTCAGAAATTATATTATTTTTTTATGTTGGAGTGTATAACACAGCTCAGTCTAAAGACAGAGAACATACTATTTGTGAGAGGTACAAATTTGAGTGGCTTCTCATATTCATACTTTAATGCCTAAAGAACTAAAGAAACTTTTATTTTTAAAGATCTTTGAAACCTAGACTTTGTTATTACAGGATACATTAGACCTTTTTTATTCTACACAGCTTTGAAACAACCACTTTTCTTTCCTTGGAAAATGGCATAGGAAAATCATTCGCATGTTTATATCCTCATTGTTTATTCCTCTAAAAAGAGGAATTATTACTCGCATCTTTAAATTAATTTTAAGTACACGTGCCTGTGTATAAGTGGAAAAGGCTGAAGTGTAGAATCACAGCAATTACATTATATGAAATTGCTGAATTATTGCTAAAAAGATTTCTAAGTGTAGCCCATTAATTTCTAATATGCTTTAGTCCCTGGGCTGTCATACTTCTTTGCGCCCTTGTTCTAGCACACCTAACTTGCCTGCTGAAGCCTGGGCGTTAGGCACTTATTGCCTGTAAGCTTCCTTCTGCAACAAAGGGAAACAGCCTCACAGGCTAAGTCAGCCTACCTAGGGACTAAACACTTCGTGATATCTTCTCTCAGTATATTTATCATCTCTACAGGGAACAAAAAGCTTCATAGGGTACCACAGTTTGATGCCTGAAAAGCAGGATGAATGCTGTCTTATTTTGCACCCTTGCCGCTGGGCAGAGGGAGCTGGTGATTCCTCAGCCTTGCCCAGCATCAGATCTGTGGAGGTTTTCTTTGGGCTGTACCGTGAGCTTTGGAGACTCTGCAAACACCTTGTGTGTGTCACACAGTAACAAACCCTCAAGGGAGCTGCATAGCAGTGGTGCTATTACACTAGTATGGAGTTCATTGTTTACTCTCTTATTCTCCCCTTTTAAGCCAAAACCCTTTAGGCATTTCAACTTTTTTATTTAAAATAGAGAAGTTGAAAAACACATAAAGAAATACAGTGAGTATAAATCCATATAGAAGACAGAAAGTTAACTTTAAATAGCTTAGTTTGCCAAAGTTATGTACTGGAATAAACTTACCATGTAAATATGATAATGAGTAAATTCTAACATATTCAGTCAAACATCTACGGAATTTTTTGTGTCTTGCTTAATTAGTTACAGTTTCATGTACTGCTGTCTTTCATTAACTTTGTAATTCCTGGGCATGCATAGGTGGGTGCCTCACTAAATATTATTTAATTAACGCAGAGTACTCATATAATATATGCTAATTCTTATTTGCTAGGAAGTTAATTATAAAGCTTTGATAATCTGTTTTGATAAATTTAAATCAGTGGAAAAAGTGAGTTCCTAGAACGAAATTATATTGATTTAAATTTGGGCTTTTTTAGACAGTTACCTGCTACCTGTTGAGATGAATCATTTGCTGCGGTATAGGCAAACCAACTTTGGAGTAAGCATCAGGTTACTCTTTCTTTTTAATAACTCTTCCCATATTGAAGGTTTTGCTAAACGCTGTTTGCACATAGAAAAATACATTAAGACACATGACCAAGAAGGAAATAAAGCAAAATCAGTGTGACTTACTGTAAAAATAACTAACAGATTAGTGAACAAGAACTTTTAATAAAGTTACAACCCTATATGAAAAGACTACAGCAGCTCACCCGGACATACTAAAAATGTCATCATGAAAAACTAACACCTAAATGCTGCCAGCTGGGGAAGGGTCTCAGCGTGTTAAAGACCAAATGTTCAACAAAGGTTCCAAAAGAACAACTCCTCCAATGAGAAAAGGAGAAATCTGGAGTAACTCAGCATTCCCTTGCTTTGGCACGTATCAAGTTGTAACATGTATGTCAGCTTAAGTTGATAATTCATATAACAATACTAAGATCCTGGTTGTTGGAGACAGACATGGGGACACACTCAGAGGATGAAATGCCAGGGAGCTGACTGGTGGGTGCAATTTTATACGGGCCTCCTGCCGTGTCTGGAGAGAATGCTGAACAGATTGTCTTAAAGACTTAAGTCATTTTTGCATGGAAACAGTGGCAACATTCTCCTGTTGGATGAAGGTCTTTTGGAAGTCTTCTTTTTGTAAAATTTATTTTGCCATATTTCCCTTCCTGCCTCCAAATCATAGTTGCTGTTAAGTAAGTACATGTAATGCTTGGTTGCTGCAATCTTTTATTTTCTTGTCTTTGAGAGTCCCATGAGTAATAAAAAATTATCATGACAGCATCATTATTTGTTAAGAAATTAAAAATAAATTTCAATTCAACTCACAGCAATGCACTGTGAATAGTAAAACTCATTTTAGATATAAAATTAATTTTTACATGGGCATAAGGAACAACAATTGTCACTAGATATCAATGTGAAGCAATAGCTATATTTAAAGTTAATCTCTTGTACAAACAAAATGCCACTTACTTATTCAGTTTCCTTTAGCTTAATTCCTAAACTTCTAAAGACTTCAAAGAACTATACAGAACTTAGATAAAGAGCTTATCTTCATAATTCTTATGCTAATTCACAGAAGGTGTCTTGACTAAAAGGATGTATACGTGCACACTAAGGGCTCATTGTTACTAATTCTTTTCCTTTAAAAGCTAAAATATTATACATGTATTTACTTGTAATGTATCTTACCCTGCTTCTTTAAGAGAGGACATGGTTCTGGATCCAAATGTGAGCCTGGTTACTCACAGGCTGACATTTCAGTTGTCCAGAATGCCTAGAGATATTTTTGAGCCAGGCTACTACCACAGTGCATGTGTGCAAACAGAGCAGGAAGTACAAATGTTCACGTGCTTTTTAAAGAAAAAATAGCTTGGTGTCCTGCGTAGCAGCAAAAGATAGATTAATATGTCAAATACTATTAACTGCTGCTCATCAGAAATTTGTAGTCATCCTAAGAACTAGAATTATTACTTTTCTCACCAAGCTCTCCCTTCTCCAGGCCTACACTCCCACATCTCCAAGCATGCTGTATATTAATCGTTTTACCCTTCGGATAAAAACAATTTATTGTCCCAACATCTCTGACAATACAATTTCCACATAATATTTATAACTTTGTAAACCTTTTAGTTTGTAGAGTTCAAAAACAAGCTAAGATTATTTACATTTAAAAAAAGAAGTAGTGTTTTCCCAAATAATTTGAATGGGTTTTAATAGTATGCTTTTATTATCTATTTGAAAATATTTATTATTTTTAATATTATTTCTGTGCAGTAAAAAACCTCCTGTTATTCAAAAAAATTTAGTTTGCAGTTGGTTGCATAAAACTGAATTAAAAGTCTAAATGTATATTATGTTCATGTAATGAGAGATCAGGATTTGTATTTTGTAAAATTAATATCTACCAACTACTTAAAACAATGATGAAAAAAACACTTACAAAGTAGAATGGTTCAGTTGTCTCTATGTGCATATTTTTATTATACACCAGTTTTTTTCATATTCTGTTTCTGACTTAGATGCTGTTTTGATATGAGAATATTTTCAGTCAGAACTGTTTTCAAACACTGTGAAAGCAGAGGGACAACTGGCTCCAAGACTCTAAGGAGAGAAAGTTTTTTGCTGAAACACCTCGTATAAACACAAGCCCTGTACACATAACAAATATAGAAAAACAACATCATGCAATATTAAAAATCTGTATTTTCTTATGCATATTAAATATACATCTATATCAGCCTACGTATGTAGATACAATTTCTAAGTATCTATCAAACCTCATAATTAAAAAAGATTATCCCCTTATAAACTATCATCATAATGACTATATGACAGAATTGTCAGCTGATCTAAGTGATACACCTCCAGGTAATTCTGCTGGCCTCACATGCATCACACCTGCAGACCATTCTTAACCTAATCCAAGAAAATAGTACTACCATTTAAAATGCTTTTAAACAAATTGCATGTTGCAGCCTTTAGAAATTACAGGTTTTATTCTAAAGGTTTTTCTACCCTGTGCTTTTTATTGTGCATACAATGGTTAGGGGTTTTTTGTTTTTAACTTCTGACACTGTGCTGGCTTGTTAAACATCAGTGTGCACATACATTTTCATTACTAGATAACTGAATGCTTGCAATAATAGTTCAGCAAAAACCCCATTGTTGCCCACAAAGCAATTCCCTGAGACTATCTTCACAGACTTTTTATAAGAAAATGAATTAACTAGGTTTACTTACTTGATGAAAATGGTACAGTTCTGATTCACATCCAGAACAGAAGCAGGCTTTTCATTTTAAAAAAGAGAAGGCACACAATATGAAAGAAACATAATTCTCCTAGAAGTATAAAAAAACAATCTTGAAGGGTCACTGCTTTCTACATAATGCTTAATTCTTCCTGGAATGACAATGATTTATAAGTATAGTAAATAACTCACTATGATAGCATCACTACACTGCTAATGATTTCCTTTGGTTTCATGAGACTTCCTTCTTGTTCCACTTTCTCTGTTCTCCAGAAATATATACAGGCAGATTTTCCAGGATTCAGTTTGAACCAGTCTACCAAAACCAGGAATTGTTTTAATAGAGTGACAGTCTATAGGCTTCTTAGTAGATCTGACAGAGAAATCACTGAATTAAACTCAGATGTACATTCTAAGTCAAGCATGATGTGTAGGTTGGTAAGAATGTATGCAGCCATGTTAAATGTATATGTTCATGCAGGACTAGCATGATATATTAGAAGTGAAAATTCATATCACATGGGAATGGACAACTATAATGCATATACATCTGGAAAAGCAAGGTAGAGGAAATCTGCTTTGTTTTGTTCTCTTAGTTTGGGTTTTTTTTTTTTTGCTTTTTAACAGTAACTCCTTCTTTTCCCCTTTGTAAATTGTGCCCACTTTGTGTCAATTTACACAATTACAAAAATTTGAGTATCTAGTGAATGCAGTTTGTTACATGCTACTTTAATCCACAATTTTCTTGGGTGTGGATGATGGACATTAACTTTAAATTATTCTAAATAATATATATAATATATATAATTACATTATATATTATATATCTTCTAAGATTTAATCTTAGAAGAATAAGACTTTCAATATAGTCTTATGTAAGCTATTGGATCTTTAAACAAACCTAACATGATCAGCAGCTTCTATTCATTGTCCTGTTAATCGGTTCCAAGATATTATTTTCACATGCATCAACTTGTTTTTGATGAATTGAATTCTTCAATTCTTTTTCAAGAGCATCTAGATGCAATTGCTCCTGGTACTGAGCACTATGTTTTAATATGTCTCCTTTAAAAAAATCAATAATATATTTTAATCTTGCAGATATAACGATAGAATTATAGCTGTTGTCTTCTGACTGCATTAATGGGACTTCTAATGGGAAAAAACCACCTAGCATTCTCAAGAACTTTTCAAAATTTTCTCTATTCTCAGCACACTCAAATGTAATACTATTTTTCTTCTTGTGGAAACATGGGTAACTGGACTAGCAGAAACCAGAGCGAAGGAGCTGAAGGCAGTAGTCCTTTTAGGTATTCAAGCATTCAACTTTTATTTCAAACTTAGTCCAAAATTTTATCGTTTCTTAATGTATTGATTGGAATTGGAATGTTTTAAATTCCACATCTGCAACACTGCTCAGTACTGACACTGGCTGTAACAGGTTTTTAAAATATTTTCAAATTCTGTCCAGGGGCTGTTTCAGAATAGAACACAAAGACACATTAATCAATCAGTCCAGTGATATACTATGCTGTATCAGGGCATTGATACTATCATTTATAGCTAAATGACACATTTTGTTTGGGAGCCTTTTTTTAGATCTCTGGCACAAGTAATCGACTGCAAATGATGAATTCTGTTCTAACAGTTTATCCTTCAGCATTAACGCTGCATTTCTTAATCATATGTGAAGTGAGGTGGAGTCCTGATACTACTCTTCTGCGAGTCGATGGGAGTTTTAGCAGTGCTTTCCATAGGATTCTAGTGTTAGTTTTCTATTGACCACTGCACAATGCATAGAGAAGCAATGAGTAAAGTTGCAGAGTAAACTTTCTAATACACCACCCAATGGAAGTAGTAATATAACTATGTTTTAGTGATCAACTCCAAAATATAATTACAAATCTAGTATGTAAATGATGAGCACTCGCTATACTTTACCTCTTTACTGTAAAAATTAAGAACGAAAAACATATTTAGAACTACCTAATATTCTTTTACCTTAAACAGCCTAGTCTGACATGTAGTTCCAAAGAGATTTTTCAGAAAGAATATCTTAGCAGACTCTAGTATAAAACTAATGTCAATAGGAATTAGTAACAGAAGTGACAAGATTTATTCAGCAACAGTGATTTTACCCTTATTCGCAGCAAACAATTCTTTTCTTGACTAATAAGCCACAAAAATACACTAAACATATCCTTACCCTCAGTTCTTGATATGCATTAAGTCAGTCTATATTGCTTTTGCCAAATTTCAGACTTCACTAACACTCCTTTATGTATATTTTTCTGATATGCCACTTGAATTAACAGCATAATTTGTCAAACAAAAGAAACACCTCTGCTTGCAAGTTGAAGTAGTGTCTTTGAAAGAGCTCTGTAGAATAAAGAGACTTTTATAATGTTACAATATTAGATACAGAAACCCACTTAGTTACACTGGACTTACACTACATTGTCATTGACTTCAGTGCTACTAATGATCTATGGCTCACTGTCACAAAGGGGGAAAAAATAAATACACGCTAAACACAGAGATTTTTTTCTAAAGTTGTATTTCCTTACAGGGGATTACGGTATTGACTAGACTGATGGAGCCATTCACTTCTTGGCAAGCACTGAAACAGGAGATATCTCCACATAAATGAGCATGTGATTAGGCCTGATAAATTCTTTCTGATGGCTTGGAAGTTAGTTTGATAGTATCATCCAATTTCCAATGAACAATGTCTACACTGCAGAAATTCTAGGTGATAGCTAGGTCCTGTGTTTAGCACTCTCAGCCAAAGACAACTGATCAGGGAGTAGCCATGGGAATAAAAAAGTCTCTTACCTCTAGAATAAAGTCAGGCAAATAACATTTTTTTCTTTATATGCTGACAGTCCAGAAAGGAAAACAAATATATATGTATATTTATGCCAAAGAAAAACAATTTATTTTTTCTACTAATAGAAATAAACAACCCAAAATGTCTTAGCCAATTAAATGTCTCCACTGTTCTTCTGATAATTAACCTTTTCTAAATCCTAAATTACTCAGTCTTTTAACTGAAGAGTAAGCATTTTGACTGCAACTATTTACTGAATTTAACTTACAGATCTAAAATTATTAATCTCCATAATTAATCTATTTAGAGACCAATTTCCTGAAATGTGTTGAAAAATTATTGCCTTGGATTTTACCTTAGAGATGTTTAATCTTCACAAGTTTTTTTTCTGCATGAGCTGGATGAGTTGGAAAACCCTGTAGAGCTGCCAACCTTTTTCTGTATTATTTGAATAAAGAACACTTCACTCCTTAGTCTTTCAACCAAACATGCAAAGCAGCATATAAAATCCAAACCCATGTTTCTAACAGTCATCACAATATCCTGGGTCAACAAGAGATGATGCTACAAAAGCATCCATGAGCAACAGAGAGATTAAAATACATTGCTAATGATTTAACTCATGGCAAAATAAGCAAATGGATTATTTACAGGATGTACATAGAGTGCATGGTGTGCACTTTAAATCTTAAAGTCCAAAGAAGAAAACAAAACAAAGGATACCACTCCTCCCCCTTTACTCTTAATATTGTCATTGTCTATATTTTTATTTCCTCTACCTACCCTTTCAAATACCTTCATAGTGATTTGACAGAAACTCTTGGGACATATTTAATCACACGCATAAATACATGCAAATTCCTAAAAGAGAGATGTGACCAAATAATGATTCAATAACGCAGAACTGGAAGGACAAATGTCTAAAGGAAGATGAAGTTTTTGGGGCCATTATACAAGACCCCCACCCATGGCTATTATCTCCAGACACTTATTTATCAGCAAAGAACCACTACTGCAAGATGAAAGCAAGCAAAATCTGCTGTATTCACGCAAAACCCACCTTTGGAGGAAAAAAAGAAAATTTTGAAAAATGGCTACCTGCAATGCCAGGTGGGAAGGCTAATTCTGCTTTCCCCCAGTACGTTATTGTAAACTGAGATTCACCTTCACAGGTAGCAAATCTTAATCCACAAGAGAGAGGGAAGGATCTAGAAGAGAAAGTCAGTACAAGTAACTGATAGCAGCTTTCTCGCAATGTTTTGACTGAAGAGTTCTCAGAAACTTCTATTTTTAGTTACACATTCTGCAATCAATTTATTTGTAAAATAAATAATAATGAAGAAATTGTATAGATACCACAGGAAAATGAGGACACAAAGCCACAGAATGATTTCTCTGCCTGGGGGAAGAAGAAGTATTGTAAAGTTCAAAATGTGTTATAATGTTAATCATTTGACTATCAAATACCAGTAGTCCCAATGCATAAAGATACAGGGGATTTGTTTTATAAAAGTAACTGCTATATTGGCACAAGTATTTCCAGGAAGTTTCTCTCATACCTTCTTGTTAGTGGAGAATGGTCTTAGCCCAAATGTTTCCACCACACCACCAAGCACCAAAAAGATACAGAGGCTTCTAAATGACAAAAGAGAATTCCCATAGGCAGAAATATGAGAAAGGCTAAAAATTTTCTTATTCCACCTATGGTTCACCTTAAGAGCTGCATACTGAAGTAAAAACATAGCATATAACATACATGAGTTTCTGGTAGCATGCTATTTGTACAGCAGCCCTGAGGCACAGCTATAACTCAAGAACATTCCCAAGGAACTTTAATTTAAATTCTTTTTCTAAAAGTGCTCAGTTGAGACAATAAAATAATTGTAAGCCAAAACCCCAACTTTTGTTTCCATCTTGCCTCAGCTCCTAATTTTATTCTGTACTTTATACTACATAAATAAGGCAATTATATGACTTTGTTGTTACATTACTTTAAATTTTTAAATGGAATTTCTTTAAAACAACAGACATAAACAAATCTTAACCCTCTTTTTTTCCCAAGCTAATTTATTCCCTAACAAATATTTTGCCTCCTTTTAAAATGGATTTTCCTATCAGCAATATGAAACTTACAGCTTTGATCAATTAGGAAACCCAGATAAAACAGTTAATTTTTCTTCTTAAATAAAACTCTGACTGGATTGTCTATTTTGGAGAACACATAAGTCTGATTTCCATGTTATCTGAATGTACAAGATGTGTTTTTTGCTATCAGGGTAACGAACATCAGTGAAGTCAGTTTAACACTGTCTATAATTTGTAATAATATAGGAGATATTACAAATACAGATGTATATACAGCAACATGTAAAATGCATTTGCTTTTATTGCTTAGTATGTTGCTAATAAAAGTAGTCTGATCCTTGTGTGTTCAAAAATCGATTTATGTTTTGGGTTTGGATTTCTGCCTGATTAATTTTTAAAAACAGTCTAAAAGTTTAAAACATGCTCTGGGTAAATTTTAAAGGGTGATGTTAAACATACCAATAAACCCACCTTTGTTAGGGGAACTGTCAATCCATTCTTTTCCTACTAAACTAGAGGATATACAATATCCCACTTTAAGATAACCTAGTATGCCAATTTCATTTAATACCAAAAGAAAAATAAGCATTTTATGATTAAGCAGTAATTGAAACAAACAAGTAAAAGAGTTGAGAGACATTAGCCCACACAGGGACCAAGAATTTATTTTGTGTTTCATCTTGTACGTGGAACAGGCACCACTGCCTCTTGCCTCTTCTGCTTCAGAGACCGACGAGCGGTGTTCTGAGTGGCTGCTTCAGGGATTTATATTCCTCCAGGGTAATAGCACTGATTATTTAATCACCTTGTATGCGCCACTTAGGCAGGGAGAAATGTAGTCATGTGCATCAAGAGTCATGAAGATCAATTGCACCGTCTGTTTCCTTCTCTGCAACAACCTACTCTGACACTCTGGTGGCTGGAACTCGGTTTTAGAGCAGGTACAACATATAATCAAATCAGCACCCAAAGTAGCAAAAAGCCCCTTTCTGATGTAGAGGAATTAGCTTCCATCACGGGGTATCCATGAGGTTTTGTACATAAACAAGGCATATGAATTGCATTTCTGAAAGAACGACTGACACCAAATCAACAATTGCTGGGCACACCAGCTCCCAGTTCCAGGTTCTGCAGCAATGTGTAGCCAAGTATAAGCAAAATACCATTACTTTTAGATGATGTGCTAGTCTAAAGTTGGGGCTTCAGGTGAAACAAAACCACTATCGCATTTGGTCCTTCTCAAAGTCTAAGTGTTAGTACTGGAAAATATCTTCTCTTTGAAAGTGTCTGTCAGGATACACAAACAGCACTCTCCTCTCTATTCTAGGAACAGTTAGAACACATTAATAATGAGGGAAAAAAATGAATTAAGGCTATTCTTAGAATAAACTATGATTAGTCATGGGTGGGTAATCTGAGTGCTTTTACAAATTGTCACAGCATCTGCACTATGTTGTTTTATACTGTCCGGACACTGTCTGGTAAAATTTTAAACAACCTCCATAAAAGTTGTTCACAGAAATTCTGTATTAATCTCATTTCCACTTGGAGACCACAAGATTTAGCCCTTTTCAAAAAGGTTTTTTTAAAAAACATGCTTATTTTCTTCCCTTGAAGTAGATTCTGTTCCTCCAAGTGAGAAGATTATAAGTAATTGAGTTCAATTTGAACTTGCTAAAAGGTATCCTTCACAGGATAATGTTTCAAAGTCATCATCTGTATCCCTGGATTTCTCACACAATTTACATGTCTAAAATTGTCTGCAAGATAAGGGTTGCTGTTCTTGCTCCCCATTAAGGACAAACGCTGCTCAAGATCAAAGCACCACTCAAAATGTTTTCTGTTTACAAGATATGCTTGAGCACATCGCAGTGATTGATATATTTTACTGGACCTAAAATTTTCAGCAAATACTACCAATAACATCCACCATCCTTTTTTTCTCTTCTCAGTATGTCTTTTGCAAAAAGCTTCCCTTCATTTTATAGGACGTCATTCTAAAATAGGAAAAGCACTCAGAAAACTGACTCCTGCTCTCATGTTCTTACACATGAGCAAATTGCTGTCTTTTACATCTGGTACATTGTAATACAGCTTCAAGCGATGCGATTTACGTCACTTTCCAAGGGATGGTAAGATGATCTTTGTTTCTAGTGGCACCATCAAAGCAAGAACAGGCTTTTATTAATTTAATAAAGGCTGAGCAGATGCTACAGTCTTATCGTAAGCGGCATTAACAGGAACTGGAATACAGGCAACAAATACAGTAACAGTCCTAGTGAGCACTTTGTCCTCTCTACCAGCCATCCAGAACCAGAATTGGGATTGACAGCTGAGCCTCCAGCCTTCTGCATCATTTTGCTAATGCAAAACCATCAGTAAACATTCTGCCACACCCATCTGCTGCAATTATATATTTAAGAGGATACATCAATGATCAGCATTGCTGACTTTTAATCTTTAGGATAACTTATCTCTAATTTCATACCACTACAGACATTTTTATTGTCCCAGACAAAAAGACTTAATGAATCCTATGTTGGATGAAATGCAGGAACCTACTGCAAAGAAAAACCCTTCTTTTCATACTTTGAGTGAACAATCAATTATGTTCTTCTGAACTAGACTTTTAACTTTGCTTTAAAAGCAGCTGTTGATGTTTTGAAGGACAGCTTTTCCAAGATTTGCATGAAAGCTGCTGATCTGAAATGTGAACTAGTACTAGCAGTTTGCCTATAGGCAGCGTGCTGGAAAATATCCTTTCTTTTTAGCATTTGTTGAAATATTTGAAATACCAAAAAGACCAAAGTTTAGAGACATCTACTTCAGCTCTTCAGCCAGATTAAAAAAAAATAATCTTAAAAATCAGTTATAATACTTTCTAGCCATTCCCCATCACCCCTGAAGTCCGCAAGGGAAATGTGAATAGAATATGCAGTAGGTAGTACAAACAGCTTTGCACCATTTCAAAATCTAACAAAATTTTTTCCCATTCTGGTACTATGTCAATCCTCCTTCACTATAGTAGTCGAGTGTGGAGCCAGTGGCATTATCACCATCTAGTCATCAGCAGTAAATAGCGCAGTAGGAATAGAACTCATTAATTTCAGCCTCAAAACAGCACTGAAATAAAGGTTTTCTCTGCGTAGCTATTTGTAAAGGACTTGATGCATAATTTGACATAATGCTTTTGAAGTCAGTGAAACTAATTCAGTGAAAAATCCCTTTGTTGAGTTTGGCTGTGCAATACTGGAAAGTTCAGAAGAAAATTGAATATGCAGATATATTTACTAGTAAAGGAGAGAATATTCTCATAAAACAGAGAAAATCAAACTATTTCCTAATTTATGTATAAGGGCTTCAATATTTTTATAACTAATAGAAAGAAGTTTTACAGATCGAGGGGTAACCACAGGAATTTTTAAAACGTGTGCAGTAATGATAAGCTAAATTCAGCTGTAGAAAATAGATGTCTCCTTTTCCTGTAATCCATAAGATTAAAGAACTGTAATCATAGGAAGCTTTAGTATTGATTCATTAAAATAAAATAGAATTTTAATTAAAAAAAACCCTCTCTTGAGATTGCCAGCCTTATTCACATATATCGAGAACTCTTCTGATTTTCACTGTTCCATAAGACTATGATCTCTTTTTTCTTTTTTTTTTTCCCAAAATTATGTAGGCATAATTTTAATAACTCCTTTTTCTCTTGTCGAACATAGCATATTAATATGTTACATATTTATGTTTTATGGAAAATGACTGATTGTGCAATGAACAAGCATCACGAGGAACGGAGCTTTTTACATGATGGACTATTGATCACTGATGTTCATTCATCTGAAGATGATATTGTTCTCTGTCCAAAATCATAGGTGCATTCTGTAAACAAGGTGTGAAATTTAGCATTTTAAACAGATGCACAGGAACACAAAACGCAAAGTTAAAACCTCAAGGTTTATTTTGGAACCATCAACTCGATTTAAAATCCAGCGCAATTCCTAGCTGAACCCTCCTGATTGCTGCAGAGATGGAGTCTCAAGTTCTGTGGGTTGAATTTCACATCCCGTTGGGAGCTAGCCTGATTGAGTCAATGAACCCAGGTAAAAATGTAAACTTACTATCAGTGGTGGCTTTGCAAGCTGGCTCAAGTTTAAAATTAGTCGTGACTGATCAAGCAAACAGTAAAATTGCCAGGACACTCACAGTTTCTGAGGGGAGATGACAGTAACAAGCTGAGGACAGAATTTCTTATGTAGGCCCAAGCAATAGCCACAACAGTTCATCCGATTGCCCACAGTATTATAGTCTCTGCTATGGATGCAGCTGGACTTATCCCATTGACAAATCATCTCAAAAATATCTACTATTATATCTGGCTGTAATATTCAGTGTTAATTTTAATCGTATCTGAATTTAAGGTCATACAATGAAAATAATTGTATAAGGTAATTAATTAGCCAAAAGAGAGTCTTACTTTTGCATCATAATCTTATTAACCCTGCCTCAAAAGGTTATGTCCCATCATCAAACAGAACTTTCTTTAAAAAATAACAATGTTAACATGCTTAACACATCAAATAAACTTGCATTTCTTAAGTCTCCTGTGTGTAAATGCTGGCCTTAAATTACCTTATCACAATTTACAGTAATTTCTTGCTTTAAATCAAAACCTGACCCTTAAATCATTTGAAAACTGATTACTGCAAAGATCCCTTATGATAACACCAACATTTTTCTAGACATTATAGACAACAATTATACCTTAGGCAGAGAAGGTGACTGGTTGTGTTGATTTTTATTAAATAACCATTAGGCAAAAGACAAAGTCCTTATTCTTACCTTACATATTGTTATCTATCTATTTAGCAACACACACCCCCATAAACAGAATTTCAGAGAATAGTTTTGCATATCTTAGTTTTCTGAAAATGGTTATTTTCCATTTTACAATAGAGTTATCTTACAAAATTTTGGATAGTCAGTTAAAACTTAAATACTATAATATGAAAAAGCTTAACTTGCCCTTGGACTTGAGAGAACCTTGTGCACACTGGGGCCCAGTCTCCGATTAGGCAACAGTTCCTAGCAATGAGAAATATCAAACCGCTTTATCTAATCACGCACTATTATTAACTGGTGCTGCCTATTTCCTTCAAAATTCAAACATCTTAAAAGAAAAAACCTAAAAGCTCCCGTATGCTGCCCTCCAACATATTTTGGATTTGTTTGTGCAGAGGCTTTTTTAAAATCAAAAACCACAGGAAATAAAGGAGCTTCACGTGCAAAAAAATAAATTCAGATACCATGAAGAGTCCAACTAAATAAAAGAGTCTGGAAAACTCAGAGTTGCTACTGCATCTATCCTTACAATCCCCTGTTGTGGCAAAGCTCTGAAGGAGTCTCCAAACAGCATGCGATTTTATAGACCATATGATCTGCAATATTTACCATGCATAATGGAAATAGATAAGGCAAAGCAAACAGCTTGAATTTTGTATTTTCTTGCTTTTTATTTAGTCTAGGTTGTTAGCACCATGTGAATATATATTTGGGAGTCTCTGTGTTTGTGTGTATATGCATATGTGCATGTGTGTATATATAGGTATAAACAAACATATAGAGTCATTTCACTATATTTCTCACATATCATAAAAAAATACCTTCTGAGTCAACACCTATAATCACAATATTTGACCATTGTTTTATAACTTTGAAGTTCACTGCTATAAAGCGTTAAGCAAATGAAAATAAATGGGAAATGCATTTGCTAAGCACACTTTTTTTATTGATCAGTACATACAAGAGTAGGAAACGGACACAGAGAAATTTTGAAGCAGAAGAAAACCTCCATATTACATTGAAAATGTGAAGCCACACATCTGAAAGGGATTTCTTCATGAATTCAAAAATGCATGCAAGTCCTAGGTCATATTGCCAACAGCTGCCTTACTTGCCTGGATGTATATCTGAAACCTCTGAGGGGGTGCAGTGGAAGAAAATAAATTAGGGTAATTCACTATATCAAGACTTACCCGCCCTTCCTGTTTTGAGACTAATAGGGTCATATTACTTTTTATTATTTTATGTTTATCTCTGAAAACTTCTCCCCTCAGATTTTCCATTTGCATTCATTGCTTACCAGTAACTGTTATCTATACCACTCAGTCTAGTGCTTGAAATATGCTTCCACCAATCTTTACTGTTCCACAACTATCTACAGTTTTCTGCTAAAAAAAAAAAAAAAAAGCAAAAAAAAAAAAGCACCCATTTTGCCTGGGAGGTTCAAGAGCAAAGTACCTCCTGCCCAACAATAAGGTGCTGTAGGGAAGAGAACTGTAGTCACTAGTGAAGTATGTGCATGATGTGAAGGAAGGAGCCATTCTGTGCCAACATGTTTTCCTAAATGGAAATGGAGGAAGTATAAATTCATCAGGAGTACTTCTGTGGTTTTGATAGCTCTCAGCCAAGGCCACCTGAAAAACAAGACTCCTGTTCATTTCCATGTGCTTTGAATCAGGTCCTGAGAAGGCACATTTTCCATTTTTGGTTGGTTTCCACCAATACCTTCAGATCAGATTGAATTCTATGGGAAAGAAACCCTTTTACTTTACTTATGAAATATCCCAATTTCTGTGGTTACATTCATAATTGTTATTTGCAGAATTGTTTGTATTAATAATATCTGACAGTGTGTATTTTTTTGAAATTATCCACATCAAGTGTATATTATCCATTACCTAAAGACATTATTTATCATGCCTTACCAGATTCTGAATTTTAAATTTTTATTTTTTTTTTTAATACACAGGAGAAAAATATATAAGGAATTCAGAAGAATGGTGAAAAAGAATAATATACCTGTAGGATGTTATTGAGCTATAGATTATTTGTACCACATCTCATGAAACTTCTGAGTTTCATAAACAGTTGCACAAAAATTTTATTGCCATACTAACATGCTTGGGCTTTTTCTAGTTAGATCTTTTATTTTTTTTCGTTTTGATGATTTTCATTTGGAGTTCTTTTTCTCATGTTTAAGAAGGGTTATTTATAAGTTCATTATAACATATGTAAATTTGCTTATTTTTAGAAAATGTTCTTTAACACTTTGGTTTCCTTGTCAGAGTCTGTAGTGCTAATAGCTGTGCTAATAAAATTATTATCTACAGTGAAAAAGTTGCTTTCCATACATAGAAATTTAATGAGATGGAAATTTTCAGGAACTGAACTGATTCTCAGCAGTGGTTTAGTAGACTCTCATAACATCTGCCCATGTGCAGACTGGAAATACTCCATGCCAATAGAGATGTCATTAAATCGGCTCTGCTTTGTGTTTCAATTCTTTTTTTCCCCTGGTTTAATAAATTAACTTGGTTAGCTAAATGCTAATGAATATCTATATTTACAGACCAGAAGAGCTTCTTTCCTCAGGTAAATTAGGTTTCAAGAATGCTACAGGGTTAGGATTTTTTATTTATGCTATTTTATCTCCCTTGATGAATGAAGAAATGAGTACATACATCCATTACAACCCAGTTTTAAACAGGATCAGTTCACAAGAGACTTGCAGATCCTTCTACCCCTATTAACCTGACATGAGGAATTTATTTATCCTTTCCATAGGCTTTGATATTATCACACACTGTAAGGCACACAGCAGTGTGGAAACAAACCCCACACCGCACTTACTCTGCTTCAAGCCTCGTGCCCTTTCCTGCCCAGATGCAATTCCAGCCCATTGCAACAGCTACAGATGCTTCAAGTGGGGGCTTCAGGTGCAGTTTGGTATGTAAAGTACTACACCCATAACTATTTTCTTTCATCTTGTTTTTTCCTCTCATTCCAAGAGAGTGTGTTTTACCATGAGAAATACAAGTCCTGCCCAACTTTGTTATGCGAACATTAAAAATAAAAATGTTCATCCCCTGTGTTTTCAGACACACACAACGTTTACACACAAAAATGTAAAGGCTGTAGAATGGGCATTAAATAGCCTTTTGAGATACTCTTTTGTCACCAAATCTCTATAAACGAGGAATGACAAAACAGTTTATCAGAAAAGCACAGATATCAAGAGTATACAGCCTTTTATTTTTGTTTTTGTCCTTGCTGGACAAGTAATTCATGACCTGTATATAATTGCTTTTTAATTTCATCTTCATGTATCACAGAGAGAAGCAAAGCTGTCCCCTGTCTTGCTTCCGTGAGCTACCTTAATCAAGCCTACATATATTAAGCATGTCCTTGTTTTATGCCTAACTGTTATTCCTCATCTGCTCTCCAGACTACATTTCCTGACATTCATGATTAAGGAACTCGCCATTCAAAGAAAAAGTAAGTGACTTTATCATTTAACTGTAGATCCTAAGGAGCAAAGCCTCTAAAAGATTAAATATTTAATCCTTTGATCTACTGTGTTGGCAACTGCCCTATCTATTTTATAAGCAGGTTGACAAAAGCATTATGGGGCCTGGGATTTGTGTAATGGAGCAGCGTTAAACCTCATACTCTCTGTGCTAAAAAGTGGAGTAACATTTTTCTAACAGAACAATATTACTGCAAACTTCCATTAATGGTACTTGGCACGAAACTGAACATAGATGTTATTTCAAACAATTTTATGTGACAACTTTACCAAAACATATGAAACAAAGTGACTGAATATATTCAGAATGAACAATAAACATAAGTGAGCAAATTCATTACAAAGAAGCAGCTAAATGAATTTTAAAGAGCAGGTTAATCTCTAGCAGAGTGGGGAAAGCAAGTATGGCTATAGAAGACTGGAGAAGATCGACTATGGTATCAAGTAAAAGGGCAGAAGAGAAGTATCAGGAAATTGCAGTCCAATTGAGAGAACTAATTTGAGGAAAGATACCAGAACAATCTATTAAACAGTTTGTACACACCTCGACAATAACTTTTGTCCTCATTCTTAGATAAACCCTCAATATCACCAATCTGGGTCTGCTTAAGGATGACAAGCAGACAAGTGGAAAAGTTTAAGCTATAGCCACCATGACAATGTTGAAAGAACTCCAGACTTTTTGGTCAAGAACATAAAAGTATAACAACAATCTTACAGGTAACAATCTGTGACCAATTGTACCATATATCTAATTATAAAGACTACATATAATCAGCTTTATTTGCACTAGTGTTAGGTTTTAGAAAAGCCTTGCTAATTCTGAGGATAGGTAAATCTTGGCATAAAGTTACTTAGGAAAATAAAAACAAACCTATAACGTTCCAGTTGATATTTTGCAAAACAGCGTAGTTACATCTGTCAGAAATTATTTAGATATAATTGATGCTCCTGTCCTCTGGCTCTGATAGACTAGATAATGTTTTCAGGACCATTCTCACTTAATACTTCTGTGAACGCTCCAGTAACTCATTCGAAACAACGTCCTTTGGCAAGCATTTGTGTGTGACAAATGTGACAAGCATTTAATACAGGTTCAAACCCAGTGCTCCAAAATAGTTGTAAGCTTCAGAGAATTCTAAAGGGGAACCCCCACCTCTCAAGCAGATTAAGGAATCTCTGGAAGGGATTATCACTTTTCATTTTCACATTAAAAATACTACATTACACACTGGCATACTTGCAGTAGACAAGTAATTCTTTGCCTTCCTGAGGTATTTGCAGTAAATCTTCATTCTTTGTTAAAAAAGAATCAATACCAAAATGTGATTGAAATCTAAATTAGTACCTCTAATTTAGAAACTAAACAAACCCATCAAAATTCAGTAAGGAACAAATACTCTTGACTTTAAAAACTATACAATTGTTCAAAAATACCAAACTATTTAGAAGTGATGATCAAGCAAGAAACATTAACTTAATTTCATTGACATTTTCAGACAAAGATGGAAAGGCTAATTGTCAAATCTCTCCCCCCCCCGCTTTTTTTTTTTTTTTAAACTCACCCTACAATAACAAGATGGGAATCAATCTGAAATTACCGTTTTGAAATCCTGTGAACATTCCTCCCTCTCAGGTGATCTTTGGCAAGCCACATGGTGTCATTAAGAATACAAGCACCTCATAATTTAATCTCTTCAGTTTCTGATTCTGAGGGACTTGAAATGTTGCATAAACCAGCAGCTACTCACACAATTTAGACTGCAGTAGATTGGAGTCCTCTATTTGACCAAGTTCATTCTTTCTGAAATGGAAGCACAGAAAAGGTATCCAGTTACATTTTAGCCTTGTACTTTTGAAAACAGATCTGAAACAGAACCATAAGAGTTCTAAAGAATGAAATCAATATAAAACCATGCACAACATTGATGGATGAAACTAGAACTACAGATAAGATCTAAAGAGCACTGGATTTTCAAAAGAATAAATATTTTGAAAAAGATTTCTGACCTACTTTACTAGAATTGCATTAGAAGGCTTGCAGGTTTTTAGTATCATCTCTCAAGATGAAAACTCAAATTAAATCATCCTTTTTATAATTAATCAGCAATATAACATGTACACACAGTAAACTGTGACTGAAAAGTTACACCTGCCATCACAGAATACAAAGAGGTAAGCAACTTTACGGGAATAATTCTCAGGGAATAAATTCTCACAACATGAGTTTAAGATCTGCTGTTGTGCTAATAATGAGGCTAAAATTATAAACCTATATATTCTTCAAATTATTTTTCCAATTAAAAGAATAGGAAGACAGCCAAATTTTGCAAACAGAAATAATTCTAGCATTTAACAGTTCGGTTCAAAAATATATTAATGATGTTAGCTCCCTTTTTTTTTTTTTTTGTTAAGGGGACACCCACTTAACTTTCTCAGGTCAATAGGTGAGCATGGCATGACAATGTTATTACCTAAAAAAATGAGCTTTTATTTTTAACATCCAAAGGTAAGAAACAAATATATCAGGGCAATACTTTGAAAACTTAAATTTAAAGGTAGACCCTACCAGTCCCCAAAATTCTTTTTCTGCTAACCATGACTTTTAAGTTTTCCCCTGAAACAGTCTTTAAGGAACAAACACACCGTAAAAGTAGCATTGCTCTTTTTCATGCTGTTCTCAGAAATATGTTAAACAGGTTCTTCAAAAGAGGCAAGGACTGATAATTAATAGGACAGAGTACTAGAAAGGGTAATGGGCTATCAGTACTCAAAGTACACTAGGAGAAATCCAGTCTCAGCCTAACTCCATTAATATTCATAAACAGTCATTCAGAATCTGATGACTTATGGTGTTGTAGTCTACTCAAAAAAGAAAAAGAAATATAGCAAAGTGGTTTTCATTATAATAGAAATAGAAAGTGTTTTTTCTGACAGTATAATCAACACTATGTCTATATGATACATATTCATTGATTAATCTTGTTGTAAATAGCTGCCTTCTTTCAGCACTTCAGTCCATGTATTTATGTTGTGTTGCATGGTATACCATAGCTCTTCATTTTCCTGTTGTCTGCAACATACAAAGAGATCAGTCAGACTTCCTCAGTCCATCCTAACTCCTGAGTTGATCTGTCTGAGAGCACAATACAAGATCCAACATCTTATGGAGAGGAAGGAATTTAAACACAAAATCATTGAATCCTAAAGTAACAAGCTGTTTTTTTGCCTGTCCATTTCCTGACAGTGACATTTTTTGAGATGCCTTAAGAACTTGTTCTATTCATCATTTTAAAAAGTTCTTTGCTGGATGTTCTGCAAAAAGTAAAAATGAGGAGTCAGTAATGGAAAAACATATTGAAATAGAAAGTAGCATTTAATCAGAGAGGAAATCAATTGCAAACCAGTCCCAAGAACTAATGTCTGCTTGGTTTACTGTACAACATGGTTAAAAATCTGTCACTTATCAATTTATGCTTCTAATCTTCCTTCTATCTGCTCTATATTACAGGGATTACAGAAGTGGCTGATAGAAATAGGCAGAAAATTTGTTTGGATTTGCACCTTTTTTTGAGTCTCCAGCACCTAGACTAGGCACAATCTGCAGTCATTTGGTTGAAACCTTTTATCTCCTCCTACAGATATCAGTGTCAGATACACTAAACACCAATTTTGTATTCTGACAGGGGTACCTTCCAAGCACAGGGTACAAGATCCTCAAAAATTCTTCCATACAGTAAAATAGAAGGAAAATCCCATAATAACATAGAGAAGAACATTACACATGCTCTTTTAGTTGGCAGTGCACTAGTGAAAAGTGAATGAGTCAAATCTAAGCAGAGCTGAAATATTAGCTAGGTATACCCCATGAAGAAAAGAGCCATTTTCTATAAAAAATTGCTAATTGGCATAATTTTTTAAAAAATGGAGACATATCCCTACTAGGACACTTTGATTTCTCACTTTTAAACAACAGTTTTTTTCTGAGATTTCATCTGACATGTAATACTGAATTCTAATGTAAAAATACAAAATGTAAAAACTGACAAGGGAACAGAAAAGGACAAAAATTACTTCATCTCAGAGATTCTCCAAGTGAACTCCTCCACTGATGACTGTCTGACATTGAAGAATGCCTCTCTTTCTATTAACATTTAAATCTAGCAGTATGGGCAGAACTAGATTCAACGCATCCTTAACACACACATGAAGTCTGTATTTACCAGTTACAGCTGTAGCATACACCACTGTACAGTCTTATGATAAAGTCCTGCAGTTCACTGCAATGTGGTACAAATAATACTGACCTTGTCCAGCTAAAACTTCATATTCCAAATATTGAGATGTTATTTGTGTTCTTTTCTAACAGTATCATCATCATAACTGTCTATTTCCTTCCCAGTACTTCAAAATGCACTTACCATAACTTCGAAAAGTTTTGTATGTCTCAACTTCCAGTACAGTGGGAGTTGACAGAAATTTAGGCATTTCAAGATATACCTGTGCTGCAATATAATAGAAGTAGGTCTGAATGCTGTTGAAATGTCCATATAATACACACTGGAGATAATTTATTTCAGCTAGTTTTGATGTGGTTTTGAGGACTGAATGCCCATTAGTGATTGCTGCACGTTAGGGGCACTCCTTGTATGCATACTTCAGTTTCATTCTAAAATGGGTCTATCTCTGCAGGGATAAGCAGTGTACTTATGCCCTCCAGTGCTAAAAAAAAAAAAAAAAAAAAAGCCATGAAAAATCCAAAGAGAGAAGCTGGTATAGACTGTCTTTTTGGATTGAATATATATACATTGCTGCAACTGACCCAGACCAAATATTAGTCCTCTGATATCAATGGAATTGTATCAAAAATGAGTATAACGTATCACCTTTGCTTTCAAAATCGGGTAATCCTATAAAATAGAATATATTTTAGCTGCAAAACAAGAGTTCCATCACAGGAAAAACATTGAAGTTTTTAGATTTTGTCAGAATAAAAACAGGATTGTTTGTTGCAGAAACAGAAGCAGCTCATCATAAACAGCCAGAAGGCTTGGTAGCGAGAGCATTCACCTACGATGTCTGGACTTAAATCCCTGCTCTGTTTTATTTGAAATGAGGAGTAGAAGTCTCTTCCTCCAGCCTTTGCCTTCACTAATAGAGTTGGTGTCTCTCAGTAGAAAGTTGAAGTAGCTCTTTGAGGACAACTCAGCGACTGCCTAATGCCTGACCCTGCTCCTCAGATGTGGCCACAGCCTGGAGCACCAGCTTCTCTACTCTGGGGCCACAGGCACCCCATCCATTTCATGCTTTGATGACAAATGTAATACTGGCAAGAACTCCTTCAAATAGATACATTTCTGCAAAAAATAACTCTAATTATTTTCCATTTTCCCTCACACTCTTTACCCCTTAATTCTTAATCAGTTGAAACAAATTTCTAACTGGTTGTTCACATTGCAATTAAAGCTCACTAAGATGTATGGCAACATGTCTGGGCGGTTAAAAGCACAGAGATGTAGCCTGCTATCTCCAACTATCCTTAATCCAGACAGGTTCATACCAATGGCAGCAGGAATTCCTTAATGCCTTCAAAATCTCCTGTTCATACACTTAAGATTAAGGACAGTGTAGCCTTCGCAGTAGTACTATGGCAAGCCTTGTCCCTGAGCAATGCTCCATTCAACATCATTCCAAAACTGGCCCAGTTTGTCTTTATGCCCTTCATAGCGATACAGCTATTCTTGAAATCAAAGGTCATTTACAGTTCTTGTAGTCAGAATGTAGATGCATCTAAGGAACACAATGACAGCACAAAAAGAGTAGTAAAGATAGATTATAGAAGACTACAGGATACAATACTAAAAAAACATTCAAATCCAGAGGAAAAAAAATGGATAAGAGGGCTTCACATATGCTTTTTTCCACAAATAATCAGCTAATGTTCCCATTTGCTTTTCGAGATCTATTTTACATATGTGGTAATGATGTTTCTTTCGATGAAAGGTTTTCAATAAGTCATGCAAAGTTCAGTATTTTACGACTTTTATTAGGCTTTAATTTAACTGACTTCTTCTATGTACCCTCCTAATGCATAAAAAGAAATGAAAGGATTTGTCATAGCATATAACACGCTTAATTCTTTTCTTTCAAATTCATCATCTTTAATTCTGCAATAAAAGTAATCATAGATGTATTTATTTTTAAAGGCTGCATTGTTCTCTGATGCCTGTAAACAGAGATAACCTTGGGGAAATCTGTGAATGCACTCTCTGAATGTGTTTTGCAAGAGTGGCTGTGTTAAGTGGTTTCTTTGTCAGTCCTAGCACAAAATACTGTGGCCTGATATTCTTAGTCTAGCTTGCAGACATTCTTCTTTGTGAATACAGATGACTATCATGAAATTTAATTTAAATTATATGACTATCTAAACTAAACGGTAATCCATAAAGAAACAAACATTCAATCTACAGATGAGGATTTATCAAACAAACACTATTCAAACTCTATATGAATTAGTAAAATTCCAAGCTGGTCTCTTTATTTCATTATACAGGTTACATATGTGAGTACCTATGAAAAAGACATTTTACAATCAAAACTAAGTCTTTTTTTTTAAAAGCTTCATGTGTGCAATACTGTAAAATGCAAAACATACTCTGTTTTGTAAATAAGTTTACAGTGTTACTGTCACATTTCTGTGTGATTTTAACAGATTGTTTGAAACAATTACAGAAAACAATTAAATGCTGCAAAACACACTAATTTGGAAAAATGTCTGCTAAGAACCTGAATGTAGAATTACTATCATATCGATGTGAAAATCTATCATTATTTTAAGGAAAAACTGCATTTGACTGAAAAAACTCATATTTTTCACTGAAATCTTAGTAATTATTTCCAGGTGGTGTATGGAAAAGAAATGTTTTCCATAAAAATTACAAAAAATGAAGAATACATTTGAGTGATTTGCCTGTTTCATTACAAAGCTGTCTCATAAATACCAGAAAAGAATAGCAGAATTTTGTTACAGAACTATTCTCAGGGTTTCAAGAACTAATTATTTTGTCGCTTTGGGACATACTCCAATACTAACTAGTCATCTGAAAATTTGAGACCATCATAGAAAGTAGCAAGGTTTATGGAAAAGTGCTATAACAGTCTCTGTGGCTTATCTGGAAAAAAATCAAAGACCAAACACAAGTAAAGATATTGCCAAGTTGAAATTGTTTCTGTAATTATAAATATACTTCTTCTGTAAGCATTTTTATTTGTTTTAGAAAGGCAATACCATAATATTTGTAACTAGGCTAACAAAGTAAAGTAACTATGTTACTTTCAATATATGTTATGTATTTTCAAACCTTAAAAAACGTGACTTTTTTTACTCTGATTATTCTCAAGACAGCACCTTTTCATGCTATCTTGTTTAGCATTTGATTGTTTTATTACTCAGAATTATGCAGCTAATTAAATAACCTTTGTCTTAGCCTTTAATTTTCTTCCTCATAGCAAAAGCAAAATAAATTCACCTTGCCCTTCTCGTAGGCTGAATAGCAGCAAATTAAAATGGGAGTATTTCACTTGACAAATTTAATCCATCCATCTGTTCTAAACTTCTCTGTCAAAACCCCCAAATATACCTGATGCTTTCCTAATAACTAAGCTTATAATAAAATCTGTGATGTGGAAATGAGCAGAATATGACATTTTCCTGCTAGTCTAATGTGTATTAGGTTTTGACACTTGTCTATCTTACTTGTCAGCTTGGAAGTTATCTGGTTTTGTTCAAAGATATTGCCATATTCACAAACAGACAACATGTTTCTCTCTTTATCATATCTGACACACAGTGTAAGGCAATAATATGAAGAAAAATACTGCTGCTATTTTAAAATCTTCTTAAATATAACTTCCTGCATTTCTGCCCAAAAGGGATGACAAGGTGAATTAATTTACTGGAGTTTAGAACCACCAAGTGTCCTCTGATACTCGACTCAAGTATCATATACAATATTTTATACAGAATTTTATAGTAGTCTAAGTATGCCGTGTGTGTCAGAAGCAAAAGACCAAATGAATGTCATAGTCCAGCAACTATGTCTAACACCAGGCCTTGTTTTTCACACAAATGTTTACAATGGGTGCTAAACATCAGTGCACTGAGCTTTCTCCTGATTAATTTATAAATAAAAGGACATTTAACTACCATTCTTCAGATTTCAGAAACTACCGAGCTGCCTGCTGGAGACAGGAGGACCTATCATCGGAAACCCCTGACACGCTTCTCAGCCCCTGATGCATACGCCACTACAGAGCGAGCAGTAGATTTGCCACACTGACAGCAAATAAATAAAGCTTTAATTTCAAAAGATATCTACAGGGCTCACAGTCCTACTCGTGCCACCTTTCACTCCCAAAGTTTTTTTCTTATTCACACAGCTGTTTCTTATTGACTCTATCAAACATGGTACTAAAAAATAAGAGATATTGGGTGAGATATGGAAATCACTTTCCAAGGGAACTGAGCTTCCATCTGCCATTTACACTTTCACAGTTTCTTCTGTATGCTCTCCTTCCATTTCTGCTTGATTTCATGATTTAACTCCATGGATGCTGAGGAGTCCCACTAGCATGTAATTTTTGGTTTATAGAAATCATAAGACAATAAACTCCATAATTCTCTCTAAAAAACCCACCCAAACAGTGTTTTTCTGGGTTCACATTTACTTTAGTATGTTCTTGCTTTTCCAATTTAAAAAAAATGCCTGATAAAAAAAAAGGCAAGTTCCAATCTTCACACAAGCAAAGCTTTGGCAGCTGAGTGAAATAATAATAATAAATCCACAAGAAAACAAAGAAAACACTGAAACCATCTGCTCCAGGGAGAGGTAGAGGAAGGAAATTCTATCTTGAACAATGTATGTAGGACCTGCGCCATTCAATAAGATAACATGTAATTCCTGGATCCCTGGAGCTCCTTAGAAAGGCTTTATTGAGAAACCTTTCTCTATTGCTTAAAATGTCACAATCTTTATATATATCTATATAAAAATAGTGTTGTTGTTTTCCATTGTCCTTAAGCTCAAAAAGCAACAAAACTTTTTTTTTATGCCTACAAAAATCATGAACAATCCAGCCTACCATAATTCAATATAACTGTTTTTCTGGCAAGATAAAACTAATGTAAATATATGGGCAATATAAAGCATTAATAATTGAAACAAGAGTAATCAGTGATACATCTGTATGATTATTATATGCAGCTTCAGCCTGATTTGATAGTGAAGGTTCCTGGTTTGATATTATTAAAATAACATTAACTATCCTGCCTGGGTTTATTTCAGACTTCACACATATTTACTGTAGAATCTGAGCACCTCACAATCATTTATAATTTATCTTCACTGTGAGACACAAAAACCTCTATTAACCCCATTCCACATATACAGGACTGAGGTACAGTAAGAATAAGTCACTTTCCAATTTCGCACGCAGAATTGTTTCTGAGGAAAGATGTAGAAGTGGCAATCACAAGCCTTAGGCTAGTTCCATACTCACTGGACAACCCTTTCCCATAGATCCCTGATGATGAAATTATGAAAATTGGCGATATACTACAAAATATACTGCAGGCTTTTCAGAGGTCTTATGTAAGACCAACTTCGTCTTCTGGCAAGGCAATAAAGTGCACAGAGTCTGATAGTCCTGTTCCTTATTCCTTCAGATATTTTTTATTTGAATTAGTTTAGTAATATAGTAATATTTTGAGCACCATAATAAAATGTCTGTATGCGTCATCTGTCCACTGATGTTTTTGAGGTATAATTAAACCTCAGTATGTGAGCAAACAGACACTGCAATAATGAAGAGTTTTTAAAACAGCGCCTGGTTTTCTTTATGACTTCAGTGATTCTCAGTTCCCCACTTTTAACTGAGCTCTAGTAAAACTGAAGACTCGTATCTAAAACAATCTTAGTACAGAACAACTTTGGGTTTTGACCTCAAGGTCTCCAGGTGCAATTTAAAGAGGGGATGGGGTAAAAAAGTACATATGCATAGGAAAATGTTTTAATAATAAATATATTTACAAAGGACCTTTGAAGAAAACAGAAAATTTGTGCCTAACACTGTGGAATAGAAGTGTAGGCATTAGGGATTTTAAAAACTGGGATCACAAGGAACTCTACATTTTTCTCACTGCCATGGAAAAATAGAGACAAACCTTCAGGATGTGTTCTTTCCCTTTGCCCTCTCAGAAAACTTATTCACAATGATGGGGTGATCTGTCTTCTCCTTTCCCAAGTAATATTCATATCATAATCATATTCTGTTCTGCAAGATGATCTGTGAGCATTGCTTGTCAAATGGGCATGTATTATTCCACAGCAGTGGTAGCAGAATGGGTACCCCATGTTTCTCTAAATCTCAGTTAGTCTTTACCTGCAAAGCTTTGAGAGAAACAGACATTATCCTATGAAAAAATTAATTTTACTTAAATTTATCTCCAAATTTATAGTGTTTGACAAACTCCCCAAAACAACTTATGTTCAAAATAGACTTACATCCATTTCTTCTGCAGAATTTTCAGCTTGGTCACTGAACTGAAAGTCTGCCAGTTGCCCTGCTTCACTGTCTACTTATAGATTTTAAGGACAAGAGGCATGTACAGATCATCTGGTATGACGTACAATAGAGCATAGGTAAAAAATGTTACCCATTTGCTCCTTGGTGAATGCAATATATTTTCTTTGCTAAAATATATTGAATAGCTAATGATACAACAGTCCAGATTAAAAACAAATATTTTAGTAGATATGGCTGAGAATATATGAGAAGCCAGCATAACTCTCTTCCAAAAGTCTTAAAGTTGTCTGTTATGGACAAGTAGAATAAGGGTATGTAATTCAGGGAGTATAAATAGTCTTTCTGCTCTTATATCAATATTAACAACATTAAAACTTAAATATTAATTCCTAGAAGCCACAAAGTGTGCTAATGTCAGAGCTGAAAATGGAAATGTTACAAAAAAGAAAAAAGGTGTTCACTTGTTTAGAAGCAACGGCTGTGTTGTGGTTTTAGGCAAAACTGTGGTTTTGAGCAAAAGATACTACATAAACTACCAGCCCAGAAATATCTTTGGGAGACATTGTGCCTGAGGCAAGTTCTACACTAAAAAGTTCTTCTGGCAGAGTTGTGTAATGAAGTGTGATTTGTGACCAAAGTAACCATGCTCTTTGTGTAGATAGTTATAATAACAAATACTGTATTCTTGCTAGCATGGCTTGCTGTGCCTTGTGGGAAGGGAAACTAAGCAGGGTGCTGGAATGAGTCATATTTGTCTAAGCACTGTTTTAACTTGTATTAGCTGCTGTTATACCAGTAGTACCTTGCCAGCACAATATACAGATGTAGCCACAACAACAATCTATGATGCAGACCAGGCTTCAAAGATGGTTAAACAAGTACCAGTAAAGGAATTGACTGATTTATAGTTCTTTCATATCACCAGCAAAATAATGAAATACCTTCCAAGCCAGGGTCCTGGTAGTACTTTTTACCCTAGTCAATAGTTCTGGATGAACTCAAAGGTACAACCTCATATTTGGATATTCTAAGACTAGGTTTCAATGTCTATCACTTGGTATCTACCGATTTTTCAGCTAGGTCTTTAGCAAAATGTCTTTAAGCTATGAATCAGTTAATTTCATAGAATGTTTTAGAGACTGCTTGGAAATGGAGTTACCAACCTGGTAGAAAATGAAGCACAGACAAACTAATTCTCCCTGCTTTTTCAGTGACTCATGGTATAGCAGATGTAGCTTGACATTTCAATGGCATTGCTTTCAAGAGTTTAAAATAACAACTTAAAAAATTAAACAATTGGCAGATAAGAATTACTAAATACATAAAGTCATAAAGCTCTGTGACTCTCCTATAACATCTGCCACAGATATATCTAAGTGTTAAATGCACATTTTTAGAAACAGCCTTAGGTAGAATTAATTATATTGTACTTTAAACTGTTGAACAGCTGATAACATATCAATATGCTAATGGTATCACTAGAACTTCTGGATTTTAACAGAACAGAGGTCAATGTGCATATAATATAAGAAATAATTATACATCTAATTAATATTACATGTTTCTGGATAAAACTGTTTGCATCTCCAAGAAGTATCAGCCTCACTTCAGATCTAGGCCAGATTTTGCCAACTATCCTTAAGATAAATAGGTTTACTCTGAAAATGAGAGTGCTTATTTCTATAAAAATTCTGAACCAGAAGAATTAATTAATATGACTAAAGGTCTAGCCCTCGCTCCTTGTTAACTGTAAAATGTACCTTCATACACAAGTGCCCCTAAAGACCATTAAAATATAAGTGTCTACTAAGTACTGCTGCCTAAGTACTATTTAGCAATAGGGAAGAGACTTAAACAGTTAAAAATTAACTACTGCTATTTTTAATTTGTGGTTACACAGCCTTTGGCATAGAACCAAGCCACTGACAGCGAGTGAAATGCCTGCAATTCCAAAAAAGTACAAAAGGGTCTGATAAGAACCAAAATAGCCACAATCCTGCAGGGAAATGCGCTTACAGATGAGGATCAAAGAGTTAGTTAAGAGAAAAAACTGAGGACAGCACTAATAGCTAATTCTACTACTCCCAGTGCAAAACTACACCCAAAAGAAACATTTAACTAGTTTCACAAAACAAACAGAAACAAAAAGTAGACTGATGTTGGGAAGGAAGGGTTGAAGCAGTGCACGATTCAAACATGTTCCCTAGCATCCACCTCCCATCCAAACAACATAGCCTGGAGACTGGACACCTGGACTTACTACAGGCAACACTGATGACTAGACTAGAATTATTCAATGAAGTGTCAAGGTAAAAAAACAGTGTATGAATTCAAAGGCAATATGATGTGGGCCACAGATAGTACATGTACACAAGGAGAGTTGTTCATTTGAAAAAAAAAAACCATAGGTAGGAATAACACAGGAGTTCAAAAATGTAGAAAGCTCACCTTGTGTGGATATATCTAGTTTCAAATGAATATTTCCCATTAAAAAATATTAATATCTGATGCAGTTCTGATTTTTGTTAATACACAAATATCTTTTGAATCATATATGGTAAATATGTTTGTTAAGTTTTATTTTGTAGAGAAGGAGATATGTACTATTAATTCTTATTCATGGATACATGCATACTGTGGGGCTAAGCACAAAAAATAAGCACTGAACCAGATCTGAGACACATGGATTTTATCACTTAAACTTCCGCAGTGTTCCATGAACATTATTCAAAATAAGAAGAGATGCTTTATGGTGACCTTAAAAGCATTCCAGAAGAAAAGACAAACAAGCATGTGCTTAATGGAGAGATTTGTGGGGCCTCTTCTGGATTTTCTGCATATATATATATATGAGAGCTGCTGATCAACCCTAATGATAGATTAATCATATGTTCTCCAAGATACATTTACAAGTGCAAAAAGACTGGCCCTTCATTCCCAGCTAGTTAAAATGAGGTATCGACTTGATATTTCAGCAAAGCAACCTCTAGAACAGCAACTAATGAGAGATATATCGGAGTAGGTAAAAAGACAATAAGAAAATATTTGATCCCTGTCCAAAGCAAGTAAGAGCAAAAGGCCTGTTGTGACAAGGGCAAAAATAAATCAGATGGACATCATATAGTGAAGTGAAATTTTCTCATAATACGTCTTAAGCTAAAGGCATGACAAAACTGAAATGTTTATATGAAATCATGCAACTGTCACCAAGCTGTTCATTTTGATGAAAAGAATTTACAATACCTTTCACTCTAATATTTTCTAAATAGAGTATTTCTATTTTTCAACTGAAACTGCTTTTTCCACTGCCAAATTTCCCATCAGACTGTAATAGAATTTTTTTTTTTAACGCTTAAAAAGCTGTCAATTTTAATTGCAACACTCTTTTGCCCTCTTTTTTTGTACTCCCTTGATTTTTGTCTTAATGAAGCAATTAGTCTCTGCTGAGGTCAGTTATATTTGCTCACAAATAGTATGTTCTTGGGCAGGTACAGAGAGAGGGTCATTGTCAGATAAAGTGATGTTGAAATGAAGAAATATCTTCTCCCGCTGGTGCCAGAGGAAGCACTACACACAATAAGCAAAGACCCTGCATAACCAGCAGCTTTTACAAAACTACTTTTCAAGCTTCATAATCAGAGGCAATTAGTATCTCCACTCACTTGTCCAGTGCCATACCTAAGTATACCTCAAAACACCTGCTTGTATTATCAAAGTTTTCTAAATTAACTATATTACTTTTTAATCCCTTAGTTTACTTGCAGATTATTTTATTCAAAGATGTTCTGTCACACTAAAACGAAAGATGCTGCAGAAAAGCAACATCTCAAAGACAAATGTAAACCCACCAGAAACATCTTGGATAAAGCTTCCAAACACTTAGTTCCCTTAACAAATGAATTGGCTGGGGTAAATTTACGTAACTTGTAACAATCCAGAAATCAATGATGATGCAGAATCTTCACTAAGATCTGTAGATTTAACAAGAAAATAAGCAGGACAGCAAAGAATATTAATGACAAATTTTATGTAAAAACCACTGATAAACTGCTTCCATTTGCTACCTTTCAATCTTGAAGTAATATGAAATATTTTAGTGTTGACTGCAGGGACAGAAATGTTTGAATGTATTAGTATGCAGTTTATGTTTACTCTGCTTAGGAAATTTCTGCTGAGATACCCACAAAATAACCACAAGTTGTTCACCAAAACTGTTCTTCCATTCCAACAGAAATGTCCATATAGTATTGTATTTGTATAGCCAGATAGGGCAAATGGAAATAAAACTGTTACATTACAAACTGTTTACTTTTTTGATGACTAAAACTATTGTAAAATAAGTTTCAAAACCGGTCATCTTTGGTGTGAAATACAAAGCTTAAGTACATCCAAATGTAGTCCTCAAAACTATCTTTTGATTTTGCAGAAATGTACTATTTTAGTAATTTCCATTATTTCTTACTAACCAGTGGTAGTTTCTGCCAATAGAGCTGTACTTCAGAATACCAAATTCAGACCACACTCATACCACAGTGTGGTATGTACACGGATATCCCTAGAAATTACTTCTTATTATAGTAGCAGACAATTTTATTTAGGGGCTTTTCTTAGATTAGAAGGATTCCAGCAAGTTCTGGTACTGACATAATTTAGGTAAATAGTGTTTGTCAGAAGCAGACAGTTAATACAAACTATATTACAAAAAGAGATTTTTTTTTTCCTTATTGATGATATTTTTGCATGTATGTTTATTTTCCTATGTCTCTGTTGTAATTTAAACATTATCTGACAATGTTGTTACTTGTACTTCTCTAGCATTCTAACCAATAGGCTAAATGACAACAGTGAACACCTGTAATAACCATTCTTTTTTTAGCTCAACATTTTCAAGCACCAAGAGAGATTATGGAAAATAACTTTTTGCTGAAGTAAAGGTTCACACAGTCTTGGGCAATGTTTTCAAGTAATTGCCTCAACACTGAAACATCTGCTGACAGTAAACATTCACAACTAATGTTAGCTCTGAAAAAGGGATCCAAGGCTTAGCTCTTCTTCCTATCTACCAAGAACTTGTTTTTCCTTTCTATTTTTTTACAACTTTCTGACCATTTTTAGTCATCTAAAAAGTATTATTGTCAGGTGAGGTAAGGTCAAAAAGTTGTTCCAGCTCTTTCTGAAAATCAATTGAATACCATCACCCCTGCCAGTCCTGGGAGATATACCTTTGCTTCAGGTCTGACAAAGTGCTCCTCAGTTTCCAGCTTGCCTCCTCCAGGCTAGATTTCTATCTTTCTAACATTTTCTGTATTAAAAAACCCCCCAGGTAACTTGCTTCCTGTCTAATGACTACTTGAGAGGATTCATAGTTACAGAAAATCAATGTTTTAAATGGTATTGAACAATGCTCTCAGAATCTCAAGGTGACTGGTTCAATCTTCACTGATTAAACATGACACAGTATCATCAAAGTAAGCTGCAAAGTTGTTCTTTGCCTGCTTTCTTATTCCTTTTTAGACAGAGCATCGCATCATTCCAACCAGGAATCTATCCTGAGCTACAAAATGACAATGGGAGTTTTGCTATGTATTCTAAATGAGTGGAAACAACCAAATTTGCTGAGGGGCTGAGGATTAACTCTAAGGGGTGAAATACTTCCAAACCAGTGAAAAGGCACCAACTTTGGAGGAAATATATTTGGAAGTATTATACCCATTATAAAAGAGAGATAATATCCATCTGCTAACCTACAAAGTTATGTGATATTTTTCTGCAATCTACTTACTACAATTAAAACAGGAAGTCTTAAGTCAGGAGCCAGGACTCTGTTAGGGAGTGTGATTGCCATTAGCCTTCAGAGCCATGCTGCACCCTGCTCTGTGTTGCTGTCTATCTTGTCCAATATTTTTTCCTCTCCTGTGCAGCAAATACTTTCACACAGGTTTTACAGGATGCTAGGGTGCTTTTTAGAAGCTGTGAGTAGAAAATATCAACCCCTTCAGCCAGAGTAAGGATTACCATGGGGTTTCCAGATCAATAAAGAATAGCACATGATGACATCATCTTCACTGTTCTTTCTGGTCATTACTCAGAAGACAGCAGCAAACCTCATTCAATCATTCCACAGAAGTTATATTAGCGCATCTTTTCAAGAAAGACTGTTGATCTGCAGATACCAAGTGTCTTCAGGACACAAGTGTCTTCAGATGCCTTTGCCTACACTGGTTTTTTTTTGACTGTCATTCTGCAGCACTACTTTCAACTGATCAGTTAACAGAGGATTCCATATTTCTTCCCAAGGGTATAAATGCTAAGGACTCAAGAACCTGGATGTTTCATTTGATCTAGTTCTCCAAGTCTGAAGCATCAAAACCTTAGTTTCTAGCCAACTTTCCCACGGAAATATGGCTGCTTTTATGTTATTATGGTTTCAGTGATTGTAAGATTATTTAAATGTAAAAATACCTTTTCAAATAAAAATGACAGGCTGTCAAGTTCACTGGTGATAAATGGTATTTTGAAAATCCAACATAAAAGCAATTACAATTATAAGACATACTTTTTGTACTCATAGTTCTGAGCTTTGTGGTTACAACAACATGACTCAAATGCCTCAGGTAAAGAGGAACTCAGCTTGCCAGCATAGAGAACTTTTGTGATGCAATGAAGAAAGCTTAAATTATGTCCTATTGCTTTATTGAAAGCAATGTCTATAACCTTCAAAAGCTCTGAGCATGTGTTGTACATCTCCAGCTTTGAAAAGGTCAAACTTCTTTTTCATTTTTCTCTCTTATTTGCCATTGCTTTCTTTTCAGTAGGTAAACATAATGCTCATAAAAGAGAATGTAACAGAAGAAGCTTCAGCAAGACATAACATTGAACTTCTGAACCTTGTGCTCTTATGAACAGAAGCCAGGATTGGGGCAAGTTTACCCAACCTACTCTACCTGTCTAATTAATGAACTTCTATCCTGAAAGCTTCCTGCTTCTCACAGAAAGGTTGGCGGCAAGGGTAGAAGGTTGGGAGACAAATTGTTCTTTCACTCATATTCACATGTTAAAACCTAGTCAGATGCTTTCAACACAGTTGAAAGAGCTGCTGTAAGTGTTTACTTTTTCTAAAGGTCTTAGAAGGTAGCCCAAAAAACAACTTGAATGCTGGAGGCATATCTCCTATTTGAGGATATTTGCCTCTGTCTTCCACCTCTGCCAGGTAAGGTACCTGTCACCTGGCTGTGCTCTTCACAACCACTCCATCCCTTTCTGGGGGTGGCAGAAATATGCTTAATCAACTAGTTGCTGAAAGAAGTCACCTGAGAGACCCTGCCAAATAGCTCAAACCACTCTGCAGATATCACAATGTAACAGTGATGTTTGAAAGGAAAGGTGACATTAGATCAAATCCATCCCTTCTATTAACATGCCTTCTTCCACAACAGCAAATATCTATGCCCAAATACATTAGACAAATATGTTCCATTAACCCAGAGCAAAGTTCCTGGATATCTCTAGGAGAAAAAAAAAAAACCACCATGACTTTTCTCTGCAAACAAATAGCTGTAGATGGCAACATTTAACAAAATGAAATAACCCTCATCTTAATCAAAACAATCAAGTGCCCAGTTTCACTTCAAAGGAAGATGACCTTGAGGTCTTTAGATTACAAGCAAAAAAAAACCCCTGAGGTCAGGCAAATCCACAGAGTATTGTGAATTATTTTCATCAATGTTTGCAAATTCTTTTTTGCATAAATAGAGCCAGAGAAAAAGGCAAGTTTTGCAAACATGAAATTATTTTTTAGAGATTTATCAGTTTAAAAAAAAAAAAAATGGACAGAGTGAAACTCTGTCTCATCAGCCATGGATGGAAGAACTTGTTTGAACAGAATTAGAATGCAGAGGAATCAACACTTTACCAAGATCAAAACTCAATGAGAAATTTCTAACAGGTCAAATGAAAGACATGTTTAACTTATATTCTGTAAACTCAATACTTTCTTCTCTTTGCTTTCTGGAGGACCTGAGAAGAAAGGCAGAGAATGAGAGTGGTATGTAACATTTATAGATACAAATGTAAGATCAGTCAAGGCCATCAAAATAAGAGCTGTGGCTGACTTCCTTTAATTTACAAGAAGCTGCATTGCTTCCTCTGGGAATGTTCCAATAGCCAGGGAATGTGATAGAGCAGCAAAGACTGTTTATGGTCTTTTTACTCACCGTTCCAGTTCACTATTCCAGTAATAGGCTAGACATGAACCATTTATACCAGCCTTAGAGAATTTTCTTGAAGAAAATTCTGACTAGAACATTTACAGTCTCAAAATGTTTTGTGATAAGGCAGAAGAGGAGGAGGAGAGAGGTGAAATACTCTGAGAGGATATTTTACAGTTATAACACAATCCCAAAATCAAAAAAATCTAGATACATTTCATTTAGCATTGCAATGTCCTATAACTCATGAGCATCTTATACCTTCTTCTCCTATTGATTTAAACTCAAAATTCAGATATAAAAAGCTTAGGAAACTAACCAGGCCAAACTTATCCCCAATGAAATCCTATTATCTGCAAATTAATTTAGGCTGTTTTGTTAATCTCATTCCTACCTCTGCCTTTTTTCCCTAAATAAATTCTAAAATAATCTGTTTTAGTGTTCCTTATTACATCATGCAATAGAAACTTTTTAGATCTTATTTTGATGACAGAAATGACTGCAAAGGATTTTAAAATAGTATGCAATTCTGTCTTACTTCCATGTATGCATAGAGAAAAATGTATCAATTTTATATTTTAAACTCTCGTCCTATAGCAGGCCTCTGTGATAAGATCTTTAAAGGCTTGTTGCGAATCGGGAGTATATTTTCTACTTTGATTTCATACTTATATCTAGAATTTAGCTTCTCTTTCTTCTCCATCTGGAATACAAACCTCATAATCAATTTCAACAGTTTTCCTTAAGGCAACAGATAACTTCTGCCATGTTTCTAGGTGCTCATTTTCCACTAGGTGAAAGTAACAACTGTAAGTTCTTTATAATGACCTTTCAGCTTGATAAGAGTAGATACTTCCTATATTTGCACCTATTTTGTCAGTCTCCTTTACTAAATAGGATAGCCTTATTGCAGGTGGTCTCCCATAGACTTTTACCAACAGTATTTTTTACCTAAAGCATTTTTTACCTCAAACTGTCATGTTATCAAGCATGTTTATTGCTTAAGACTTCAGGCAAAGGACTGTTTGAAGTGTTTTATAAAGATGAGTAGGAGTGGAATAACACAAATGATTCCATTAGCCATCTATTTCAGATATACACAAGTGATAGTTTTCACTAATGACTAATATTACAGACATGTGCATGTACATATATATGTATACACACACACATACACAATCCTTTTCTCTACACAGAAGCATTATTTGTAAGGCATCTAGCACAAAAAGTATTGTCTATCTAAGGTATGAAAAGATTCCAGGCACTACAGTAATACAAATAAATAGTAAACCATACAAGATAATGCAAGTAAATATGAATTCTTACAAACCCTCTGTGAATGAGAAAAACTTAGATAACCTTCTCTGCTTAAAAATCTCTTTGAACTGTCATTTATTACAACAATGTACTGACTGACACAAAACAGGCCATGTTAAGTTTCTTATTTTCACATAGTAAGCATCACATGAACTGTATGTAATATTTGGCAGAATGCAGAGGCTTTCCACATCCTATATGCGTACTGAAGGGAGAACCTTTTTTATACTGTTTGGCATCACTATTTACAACTATAGTACTCCAGACTCCAAAGTTTAAATGATTAATATGTTCTGATGACTTTTTCCCTTTTCCACATCTTCATTAGGAATTGTCCTAATAAGAAACTGGTTTAGATTTAAATTATGAAGTGTGCCCCAGAAGGTTTTTTTCAACTCAACAAACCAATTGCCTCACAGCACTGCAATGGTGAGAACTCTTAAGTGCATTCTTTCTCCTTTGTAAGGCTATCTTGGGCATTTATTAATAACTCTCTTAAAAACTATTAATTTAGTAGATATTTACTAAATCCAGAACAGACAATCCTGTAAAAGAGTACTTGCTAAAACATCCTTTAAACAGAGATGATTGAAATATAATAATTTAAAACATTTTATCTGTTTTTTTCCATGCTGTAACATTACTGACTCTCCTACTGCAAGCTAAACATGGAGCAAAGAAAAAAGCTTTTCTCCTGTCTATTTTTATTCTTCCCAGGACACTGACAATCAATTCATTCCAAGTAAAAGAACAAAGAACTGGTTGCAGTGTGCAGGCACCAGTAACTAGATTGATGAAAGGCCAGACCTATTGCTTCAAAGGAAAGAAATATTGAAACCAAATGTGAACTGCACTTATTTGTCCTTGGCTACAGAATGAAACAAAATGAAAAGGTCATGAGCATGTGATGGTATTTGCCTACAGTACACTGTAGTTTGAGCATTGGCCTTAAAGAAGGCTGAAGTCACATGGCCAAAAATCATGTTACAAGTTTCTTGTAGCACAGCCTTGATGTTACGCACCAACAAGGTAAAATAGTATTTATGAGCAGTTTGAATTTGATTTGTCATTATAACAATGTAGGTCAACATTATAATTGTCTCACTTGGTTATACAAATAGGCATGGGAATGCAGTATGGAGGTAGTCTTTGAGAAATACAGTTTTATCATAGATTTCCATTAAGTGAAGAACAGGAAGAAAATGCTAAGAGTTTATTATACTTAATTATAACAGGTAAAATATTATATTTATAAAATAGCTTTTGTTGAAACACAAGAAATCTGGGACTGTCTGATTTTGCTGTAGAAATGGCATGTCATTGTCATTGGTAATCCTCTGTCAAATGAAGAAATGTTCAATATTTACATTACTGCATATGATATGCAAAAAGTATTAAATAGAACTACCTTATTAAAAGTGAGGTGTGAATGATGACTAGTTCTGAATTTACACCACAAGTAAAAATTTTACTTTGGACCAATCACAAACCCAGCATTTCAAGCAATCCCCCACCAACTTGAACAGGATGAAAGTAATGAACAACACTTGGGAAAACCAATCCAGAAATGGAGCGAAATAATATCTATGCCTAACAACTTCTAGTTGGAATTTCTCACTCCTTTAATGGTTAGATTTGTTTATAATTTGATGACTAATCTCTTGCAGGCTTGAAAACTGTGTCTTTTGGTGTTGAAGTTTCCTCTGATTTTACCAACAGCATCATGCAAATTTGTGATAAGTGAATAAATTTTATTCATTTTTTAAGTGTTTAATGGATAGTCACACTCTTCTGTATTTAACCTTTTTGAAGACTGGCCTAATAAGTTTTTGCCTCAAAAGATACTGGAGTTTATTTATGATTAAATAGCAAATGTTGTTTAAAGCAAATAAACGATTTTCCTTTAGATAAATGTATATCTTAATCTCTCTTTTTTTCTTTTTCTAGCTCACTAAAACTTTACTAAGGAATTCTCCTATTAAACAGCTCTGTTTAAGCTAATGAAAGTCTGTCATTCTTATTAAAAAACCCCAAACATGTATATGTTTATAGAGAGACATATACACATGTTTATATATTATTGCATTCTAAGTAATGTAAGTCAGGAAGGCTGATATCAACTTGTGTTCCAACATAAGAGCAGTACCCACTTAAATTCTAAAATAAGAGTTTAACAGCATATTAACCTTGCATTAGTACTCTTCACTAATACAAATTTAACCTGGCACTGGAGAATGCACAAAGCAACCAATTAAGCATTTCAATTACAAATGCAACTCTCCCTTACAGGAGGACACAAGTGGATTGATGATTCTTTAATATTTCCCAATGAACATCCACAGTAAGATATCAAGGGTCAAACATTTGATTCTATGTAGCAGAATAATAGGAAATGCAGACTTTTTTTTTTACCCCAAACAGCAAAATCAAAGTAGTAAGGTATTTTCACCCTGACTATAACAATACCTCGGTGAGTAGTTATCTGGAACTAAAACCAGCAAGAATGAGTTTAGAATGGGGACTTAAGTAGGAGGGCTATAATTATTTTTCTTGAATGTTAAATATCTTTACTGTTCAGAGGTAAATATAGCATTCTGGGAGGTAAGCAATCTACGGACAACATAGCCTCTGATTCCGACATGATATGGCTGACATTGTTGCGTAACTCATTGCTCATAAGCCTCCCAGGACTAACTACCACTGCCTTTCCAAGGGGTCAGTAGAGCAGAGTATTGCTGCTGGAGTTTCATCACCACAGAAGTTCAGACTCCCTATAAACATTCTTGCAGTTGTTTCTAAGAGCTGTCACCCCTTTATTCAGTACATCCTCCTGGGGGAGAACCCAAAGGATTTAAGTGAAATTCTATATAACAGAAAGCAGACTATGTGCTTAAGAGTGAAGAATCATCCCGACATATTATTGATTAACACCTAGCAGACACACTATAAATGAGGTATAATTTATCAGGACACAGTGACAGAGTCTTTGCTTTCTTAAAGCTTATCTTCTATTCACTCTTCTAACTTCCTCTTGGCTAAAGCTATTTCTTGAGTTCGTCTTCAGCCAGGTGTCATCTGTTCTCTCCCATAATCGTTACCCTTCTCACTAATTAGTAAGGTTTAGCTTCCTCCTGTTACACACTTAATTAACTTCTCCACCTTTGGAAAAGTAATTTCCCCCGAACGAATTACTATCATGACTGTTTCATACAATGAACTAGTTCTAAGTATAGTCTTCAAATGAAGCAATGCCACTCCGAAAGCCAGTGAAAGGTGCAGCAGACTTTCTGAAAATGAACTGATGTTATAGGGATGGCAAAGATAACCATGCAGAGAAAAACCTCTATGAAAAAACTTCTTCAATGGACCACCATTAGGTAGTACAGGAGGTAGAACTGGCTCATGTAAGAAAGATGAGGAATAGCTATTGTGTATGGCACACGCTATTCTCTAACATTCATACAGTCACTTCATAGTCTCTTAACGTTTTTACCTGCATAATAACAGTGAATGTAACTGAGCTCAAAGCTCCATTTGTCACCCTGCTTCCTTTGAACAGATATGTAGCAATAAAACCACTTCTGCTGAAAGGTTGTACTTGATAGGCAAGATAGAAAGAACGAGATGGTGACACAGCAATAAATAGAGGTAAATCAAGTAGTCACAGCTTAAATGAATGGCAAATCACTGGTACAGAAGAGAATAAAAGTCTCTGTATTTCTTCTCCAATCTCTTACCCCCCAAAAAAGCTACCAATCAGGATATTACTAAATTCTTGATAACAGTAATTGCTCAAGAAGGACAGATAGCAAGTTATTCTTCCTATTACTTATTCCTTATAAGTGGTAAAACAAAGGCAAATCAAGTGCGTATTGATACAAATTTATGCAACTGCTTATGAACTCACAATGCCCAGCCTAGATTCACTGTGATGCGTTGAAACTCCTACTAAAATGGAAAAAAAAAAAAAGATACATTTATGCGAGTTTCCATTGTAGGACTATGCCCAGTTTCTCTATCTCATCATTGACACCAAAAGCTAGGAATTAATCAAAATCAAAGGATATAAAGATCATAAATTAATAACTTCAACATTAGCTTGGCAGAAAGACATCAAATACCCCTACTTGTTAGTTGTGTTGTAAGGAAAACACTCATTTTGGTAAAAGAAATGATAGTGGATTTTTAGATGTTGGGTTAATTTTGAAAGTGAATGGCCTATTTGGAAGAATGCATATAATAAAATCTTTGTCTTTGATTTCATCCCAGATAGGACTATGGATTTGGTTCATATCACACTCACTAGCCTCTTGCCTGTGGCCTATTTAATACTAACAGTTTAGAGTAAGTGGAGAAATATGAATGGCATAATATCCTAATAACGTTTATCTTCTCGACAGATTAGGAGCAAATAATGCATGCAAGACCTCCTCAGATGCACACATTAGATCATTATTATGTTTATTTTTCATTGTTAGTACTTGTCATTCAGATAAGTTAGAAAATGATTGCTTCATAGAATTTAAATATTCATTACGAGTAAAGTATCAAAACGTTAAGTGCCTAAAAAAGATCACTTTCTGTTCTGAAAAATCACTAATCTGTTCCTTACTTCCTTTTCTTACAATTTAACATTTCTGGCCTGCTATGTTGCTCCAATATTCATTGTTCTCTGGTCACTTGTGAAAAAGAACTTGTGCAGTGCGTGATGCACATAAGCATGAGGTATTATAGATGTAGACGGGTCCTGCCTTCTGGTACTTGGTCTTTTACACTATGTAAGTCACATACATAGTGCAATTACAACAGAAGAAATTTATGAAAAGGAAAATAATGATTATTTCACTCTTGTCTTGGTCCTGTTACCTCTTTTCTCAATGTTCTCCAAAAGACTCATCGAAGTGCCTTCTCCCTGCTTTCTGTCTGGGAAAGTTGTTGTTTCTGTGATTTTGCCTAATTTCCTAATCTCAGAAGGCTCAAGAATCAAATAATCTTTTCTTGGCTTCTTATAACCAAAAAAAAGAGCAATGAAGCATTTTCAGCTGCTACTGGATTAAGATTTTTAATAACTGAGGTCTGAAAATGTTCAAACATCAAAAGCAATACCTGTTATAAATCATCATAGATTCATATAGGAACTAAGGCATCTATTTAAACACCAAGGAGACTAATAATGCCTGGGGAAATCAGCCAAAACCCCTGAGGTTCACACATACCACAAATTCCCATTTAGTTTAGGAAATTCCCAAACTTCAAATACATAAATGCTGTGAAAGTACTGGGGATTTATCATATAATGCTCTTTCCCTTATAATCTTCCTGGTCACTGTCAGAGGCAGGATACTGGGAAAGAGGGATGGAGCACTGGCTATTGGGTTCTTACTGGAGCAACAAATCAAGAGATAGTGGATTCTCTATCCTGTGAATTCTTTGAAAAAAAAAATTAGAAGGTTTTCTGGCTCAGCAACAAATGGTGAATTTGATAGTTGCATAAATTTAACAGTTTAGACTAAACAAGAACAGCAGCTGTATTTAAACTATGAAAAGAGGTATAGTGTATGCCACTTACACTGTGAACTCTGGAAACTGAGGGATGTAACTGGTGCTCATTCCTCCCTCCACCTCCTACCTGCAGAATAAGGTTTACTTTGGGTGGAAAACACAGTATATGGGGTAACTGTGCACATCCAGAACAGGAGCTACACATTTAGATTATCCAGTGTCTCTATTGCATTTGTGCTTTTTCCCTTAAAAGCTATTGCCTGATAAATGCTCTGTGACATCTGACACACAAAAACCCAAGAAAGGCAAGTCAAGAAAGACACTACATTCAGATTTTCAGCCTCAGTGTAACTATGAATGCCACAATTTGAGATACTCATCAGAAAATGAGTTTGGAGGTTTCAGAAAAGGAATCACTGTGTGAACATCACGGCAATAATTTCTTTATTCCTTCTCCTATGGTACAATACTCTGATAGCCTATGGGAATCTAGCAGGAAATAAGAAGTTGAGTCAGGGAGAGAAATTAAAAAGATAACAGGAATATTTTGCATGGCAGTTGAATGCGAGGCACTGGTTAGGTTAGCTGCAAATAATTATATTCTAACAACTTTAATAAAGACAATTAAAATGCACAGATTTCAACAAATGGTAATTTTAAACAAAACCTTTTTTTCCCTGACAGCCATTTCCTCCTGTTCATCCTTAACATTACTATTTTGTTAAATCATAAGCAAGTAGAAATTACCTTGGTAAAACCCTAACCCTGGCATAGTTTTTCAGCTGGCAATGCCAGCCAGTATAATTGATCATTAACAATCCACATATTTAATGAAAATAGGAGGTAGAAGTTCTTCTGTTAAAGTAAACATAAAAAATTAATAAACACAAATGCTCTATTATTCTATTCTAGCTATCTTATATATAGCTACTAAGGAAGAAGAAAAAAGTGCCACTTATGAAGACCACATATTTCTTAAAGAAATTATCAGAACTCAAGTAACCTTTTTAATTTTAATTAACAGGATACACTAGGACAGTAAATCTAGGAATCTGAAATTTTAATTAATCACATTGAGTTTAGCTAATGATCTTTTACAACTCACCTCAATTCCCAGAGTGTCCCATAGCAAGCAGGAGGTCTATAATAAGATCCATAAGGATCTTAAGATCACCACTGAAGTTGTTGCAGAATATTATCAGAAACACAGATGGGATTTCTAGAAGATGTTACAAATTTTTTTCATTCTGCAAAGATCCTGTAGGGAATTTCCTAGCTGCAAAGTTTATTCACTAGAATGTCAGCTAGAGCTGGTCAAATATTAAATGCATTAATTTGTGAAAGTCCCCTTCCCCCTCCCCTCGACCAAATAAAAATTTAAATTTGTGCGATCTAACTCCTGAGGTTATATTACTTGTTACTGACAAAAGATCCACACAACTATTGGTCATTAAAGAAGATTTTCATATATTCCAAAGGTTTCATGATTTTTTAGCAGGAACCCCATATTAGAATTGGCTGTGTATTATTTTTCCTGTTTGTTATTCCAGTACTTGATAAATTTAATTTCTCTAATGAAATACAAGCAGTGCAGTGCAATAGATGTGACAGCAGATGTATAGCACAAAAATAGATTCAATAGAAAGGAAAACTCATAGAGCTACCCACTGACAGAGAACTATTTATCTGGTAAATGTTTGGTAATACTCCGTATATATCCTATCAAGCCAAAGAGTTCATTTGTCAAGATGCTGGAAAGTCTTCTGTTTAACATGAAAGAAGACAAACAGTTATTCAAGGACAACTTGCTAATAGCTTCTTCCTCTCCACTTAACAGAAGAGTCAAACTATTGAAAATTTAGATCCTCTTCTTGTATACTAACTGCACAACTATAAACTTTAAAAAAAATCCTCTTGTATAACAGAACAGGAGAAAAGTGTACCCAGTTAGCTGAAACATATGGAACATGGAAGAACAAAAAAAAAAAGTAAAATAATCCCCATACAGAAACCTATGTGAATTGACTGAAAAATAGAGCTGCCTCTTCAAATTTATTACATTTTACTTTGAGGACTGTTATTTGTAGGTCCCCTCTTCTTTGCTGCATGACTGAACATTCAAGAATGAGACCTTTAGACTCAAACATGACTTAACCTGATAAATTTCTAACTCAATTTACAGCAACGTCATGCATATGCTAAAACCCATCTAACATAAATATTTAATGAAGAAATAAACCTGCCAGAAGAATAAATTTACAGCACATTTAGCGTACAGCATTTTAGAGGTGTCTGCCGAGTAGGTTTTGCTGTCGAGACAAGGTTTTAAACTGCCAATAGTTTAAAAGTAGTAATTTTTCATTGCATTTCATTCGTAAGCTCTGCTCCTTTTAAGAGACTCCAGGCTGTCAAGGTTAATTGAACCCTCAGGGCCCTCAGAATGACTGTACTAGTTGGGGCTCTGCAGGCTCCAGGCTCAGCTCCCTGATTCTTTTGAATCTTGTCTCGAATGATCTTTTTCATAAATACAATTTCAACTTTAATCTCCACGATGATGATCTGCTGATCTAATTCTCTGCTTTAAACCTGTATCTATCTGCCCAGACTGAAATGTCTGCCTTTCTGGCATTTCATGATCAGCTTAAAACACTGTATTCAAACAATAAGGAGCAGAGGAATACAAAGCTAGAATTTTCTCTTTGTCTAGACAGCATGACCTGCACCCGTGGATGACACACTCACTAAAATTCCACATCCAAACTTTTTGACCTACCCTGCTTTCTGCCAACATACATTTTTTAAGACTTGGTTCTTACAACAGTTTCAGAGATATTTCACAGAGCTATTGGCCCATCTGCCTCACTTCCACCAACCTCTGGATATGCTCATGACTGCTGTCTGGCTGCTTCTTTCTTCCCAATACTTGTTTGGTGGCACATCAGCAAAATCACTGTATTCTTGGTTCAGGATTTAAGTATGCTGCTTTTCCATCAGCAAATCACAGGGGGATTTTTCCCTATGTGGAAGTCTGTGATCATGCAACTCATCAGTTTTACTAAGGCCAAGTGCTTTTATTCAGAGGTTGGATAAGTATCAAGGAAAAAAGATCATAAGAAAGAAACAAGATACTTTTGTGTTTGGTCTCATCTAATTTTATGCTTCACTACAAAATTAGCTGAATTCCCATGCTAAATTAGTCTAACACCTCTAAACCAGTTTTATTCTCCTAGCAAGTGCAGGTGCTTCACTGTGTTTAGAGGACTTTCCTTTAGGAAAATCCACTTTAAGAGAACTTTAGCTTTCCTTCTGAAACAGAGCTTTTCAAAATTTAACTTGTGAAATTTTCTGTTGGAAATGTAATTCTAGTGAACAAATATGTGTTTTGTCTTGCTTTTGTCATTCAGAAAGAAATACTCCAGTACTGGACTATTTTGCAGAATAAATTTCACTAGCTGATGCATTATGTCCAATGGCTTTTTTTTTCAGGTCTGAGGAATTCAGTCTCCTAAGATGGGATGATTGCTGATGTACTAAAAAAGGACATGTTTTCTCCCCAAATAAAACTGTGTACAAATAAAGTCAAAAAAGTTCAACTTTAAAAGGAGTCATAGCCAGAAAATTATAGCTTGAAAGTTAAACTGAAAAAGTGAAAAATAGAAAGGATGATACAGTCATTAGGATTCTTTCTATTGACATAAGTGAGCTCAAGTAGGAGTCTAAAGTAGGAATCACTCTAAAACTTAAATTAACCACTCATTATTATTCCCATGAATTAAAATATTAAGAGCAGCTTTTCAATTCAGAAATAGTCAAGTGCTTTATCAAATTGTAATAAAAATAATTGAAACCACCCCAGAGGAGAAACTTTCAGGTCCACTTTCCTTGCATTTGCATACTTATGTTTTTCAACACTCTACAGAAGATTTTAATTTATGTGATATTTAAAACTCAGGTAATGGTATAATTGCGGGATTGATAAAGTGATAAAGTCATAGATTTGCCAGTCTGGTTTCACAGTTAAAGAAAGCCCCCATACTAAAAATCTATACAACTCATGCTACAGAATGAACGATGCCAGGCTGTACCATCGCATCCATGTGTTCTGTGTGGTATAAGATGATGTGGCTGATGAAACCTGACACAGTAAAACATATTGGATCAAGAATAAAAATGTAAATTAAACCCTTCCAGACAAGTTAACACATGACCAAGTAGCATCTTTGTACTATTTTTTATTACAAATGGGAGATGTACTACCATCAATTTGCTTTAATGCTTTTAATCATGATCTTATTATTAATGCTGTATCACCCTTCCAGAAGTGATTGAGTCCTTTAACTGTATAAGAAAGATATTCTGATTTCTCACAATACCCATTGCCTTGGGTCCACTTTTCCCTCAGGTAGCCCTTGCCTCCTAAGAGATTAGATATATTTTTAGAGACGTCACCCATGCAAAGTGTCCCAGTTTCAGTATTTTCTGTTTGTTCAAATGCACACATTCTTTTAATCTTTTCCTTACACTGAGAACCATTCCAACTAGCGCTGACATAAATGTATTTTGCTCTGCTTCAACTTTTCCTGATGAAAGTAGTCCTTTCCTTTTCCCTGAGGAAGTAGTCACTGGAACTAAGTAGGATATTTATTTTAATGCAGGGTGCAGGAAGGTATCAGCATTTCTGTTTATAAAGCAGTATCTTCCACTCTGCTCTGTGTCAGGATGGGAACGCTAAACTGCATCTCAATTACTAAACCTCAGTATGGAAGATTCATGCAGCCTTCTCCACCCAGAAAGGCTATAATAATTAACTTCTCAATAAAGCTGTAATTAATTATTGACAATTTAATGTCCCTACTTTTAACCCTAAATAACAGGCAGGAATTACTGGCTGTCATCTCTCCTTTAGCACTGCCAGGTGCAGCACATGTGCTTTCATTCAGGTCATCCCAACTACATCAGCCACTTACACTATCCATTCATACAGTAGCTGCATCTTTCCCTGCAGAATAGTGATGGATTCTTCATTTGAATAATTTATGTCTGAGTTTTATAATAGACACTCATCATTTAGTAAAATGAGCTACTGAACAGACCTTAGAAGTGGATCATCTCTAGCATTTTACACAAAAACCTGTTTCGCTGATACTTAGAAAAATAGAACTGTGCTATCTGATATTAAATAGTAGCCACTAAATTGGATGCTCATCTACACCCTCCTCTAAGCTTTTCCTCTACAGCCACTTTGTGTTTTGAGCATGTCTATTAATTTATAAGGTGTCTGCTGTTGTAGATAGCTGTTAAATAGTTAATAGGGTTCTATTGCACTTTGTCCAGCAGCATAACTGCATTCTGCCTAATAAAATCCTCCTGCAGTAAGTAATGGTTCTCTCTTCTTTCACACCTCTCACACTGAATTCACAGTTGTATAGTTATATATTTCACAGTGTACAGAAGAAAAAGACTGTATAGCTTCTCCATGTAAATTGCTTTTATATCACAAGGCTTTAGAAACTCTTCAACTGAACAGTAGTTATACCTGAATATGTATTTGTAAATATCTGTTTAACATATTGAAATAATAATACAAAAATAATTAAATTATCAAATCAAAGGTACTGTATCAGTTAAGTTTAAAAAATCTTGTAGTAAGGGATCTCTTACTACAGGTGTTCAGCCTAATGCCTAAGAAAAGCCTTAAATTGGTCCAGCTTTAATTGGTACCTCGAAGATTCCTCAAAGACAAGTATTTCCATTGTGAAAAGTTGTTATAGGAGTTACAAGTCATAGGGCAGTGGAGAGAAACTCAATGTGAAATATTTCTCTTATTGCTACAATGGCCTTAGGAATTTCTTAGAATAAACTTAATTACAAGAACATTAATTTTGTTGGACATCAGAGAAGAACCCAGGAGGATCCAAAAGCCACAGAAGTACAAAGTCAACTCAAAGCAATCTCGCCTTCTCAGCTGTGTGATGTCCGTTTCAGCCACCACGAAGCGTATTGGTCTACACTTCCTGATACCAAACCACTAAGAATTATTGTCAAAGGTTGCCTGAGAGAAGAAATTCAGATTTATAATTGGGGTGTAATGAGAGTTTTTATCAGCCAAAACCTACTTTTCCCTCAAACTAATTCTCATTTTAATGCTCTTAAAACCAGCACAGTGCATCATAAAATTTGAACTACCTTCAAAAGAATGCAATTATCACTTTAGGTACAACAGGCACAATTTTTCAGAAGTACAGACAATGACCAAACATTTAAGAATTTTCCTTGCCCCTTACATAAGGGAAAGCTATTAAGTAACCAAAAATTATTTTTGACTGAAAAGCTTTTGCACAGTTTATCATTCATTAAAGACAAATTAACACAAATTAAGATATATTTAGAAGGTGAAACTTGTAATGACCAACTAAATTATTTTATTTGAGAAGTGCTTACTTGGTGGATATCATGTGTCTACATCTAAGAGTCCAATTTTTAAATTATAATTCCTATGTGTATCACTAGATGGCATGTGCCCAACTTGTTGGTGAACTTCTGGTTAGAATTTTATTCAGAAAAGATATATGTAACGATTATTCTGCAGCTAAGGACTGCTAGGAACATTAAGACACAGCTTTGAAATCCTCTAATTATTAGCCTATTCAATTTCACATTTAGGATAAATGGTTTCAAAACAGACATAAAAACATTGATGTCCAAAACAAGGAAGAGCCCTTATTTAAACACAGCTAGGAAAAAAGTTTATAGGATGTCTCGAAGAGCTGCAATTTGCTTTTAATTTCCAAGCCTGCTTTCTTGTCCTGATTGTGTATGTGTGTTTGAAGTATATTAAGTGGTTGAAATAAGAATGATTCAAGGCTTCACAAACCAACAATCTGTTTTATCTTTATTTTGGGAAATACATTTTATCTGTTAAAAGCCCTGGTTTATAACAGGTTATACGACTTTTTTTTTTTTTTAAAAATATTATTCTGGTTTTCAAATGGAAGGAGAAGTAGGCAAGTGAAGACTTTAATTTAGCCAGATCTGGGTCTGGAATAGATAAAAGCATTTGGGGCTGAGTTTAACCTGTTATTAAAGATCTTCCATGCTCCAAATTCCTTGAGTAGCCCTAATGTTTTTGCTTATCAAACAAGCCTTTTAAATACAAGACATATCTTACGATGAATTACTAGTAATAGCACAAACTCTTTTAAAATGAGTGTTCAATTATTTGTTTCCAGCTATTTTTCTATAAATGTTTATAGCTGATTTAAATGATTGCCTATGTCTGCTGGGACAGAGAGGCAGGCTGGCTCTAATGTTCAAAAAGACTATACATGACATACAGTGCCCCCAACCCCTGTGCAGTCTTTTAGCATTAGTCTATCCACATCAGCCTTATCAAACAACAGTGTGCCCTAAGGTTTTCTACCAGACTTAAACTTCGCTATTCAGCATGGATTTTTTACATTAACCTTCATATAATGTGCATCAGTGCATGAAAGTTTCCCATGTGGTGAGCTGACAGCTACACATGCCAAAAATCTCTCTTTCCATACAATCTAACACCAGCAGAACTGCAGGACAGAATTTTTATTTTCCTCATGCACAGCTTGAGCCAGCTGCAGTGCAAGTACAATAACCATACAGTGGTCACTAAAAACTAATCTAGTTTGAGAGCTGTTTGTGAATCCAGCACACTGCACATTTTGGTCACAGGGAGATCACGGGTAGAAAGATTCTTCCATCTTGAATGCTTACGTGTGACTGTTGTACAGCACATTGCATGGCATGCCTCTGCTGAAGCAATTTGATGGTATAAATCTTTTGAGAAGCTGTTATAGATTCCTCAGAGGGCATGTTGCTGAGATTTTTTTATTGAAGTCACAAGTTTCCTTTTGCTTGCACATATTCCCTAACACTTCCTGAAGTTTGTCACCTTCGGGCTTTCAGTGAACTCTTATTAAAATGAATTTGGCATCTTGGGCCTTTGATTTAATTCCATTTTTTTTTTTTCTTATGGGCATCTAGAATTAAAGAGTGTGACATGCAAATATAAAAAACACCACCACTGTTTCCTCTTTACAACGTATCACTCCTCCCTCCCCACCTGGAATCTAGCCTGTAACAACAGAGCAGCTTATCCATGTTTTCAGAACACCCCACACCCTCTGAAATTAAAAACATTAGAGGCTACTTCTAGGATAAACCTGTATTTTTTTAAGTAAACATAACCCTTGTGTGTAGCAAACAGGCAACTTTCTTAGGACTACAAACCTTAAATCTCTGAAATACAGTTTAATGAGAACATTTTAAAACTGTTAGTAAAAACTTTCAACAGGTAATTAAAAAAATAATAAATCAGCTGAGCCTGAAGTTCTCACCTCCGATAACATCTTCACTTGCAAAGAACAAAGAGCTTTATTAATACACATGAAGAAATTCATAGCTTGTGAACTGCTCAGATAAGGTTACAGAGCAACTTGGATTAGAATTCCGCAGTGAGACAGTCAGACACAAACAGTTCCTCCGTTGATTCTTTCCATATTCAGCTCAGCATAAAAACATAGTGAACATCTAGCCTAGCTAGGTTCATGAATGCATACACACATCCACTTCCTTGCGACAGCATCCCTGATGAAATTTAAGCACATCCCTTTCTAGACACGTGTCAGGGTCACCACCCCTGTGGTATCACTTCATCCTTCCCAAAGATTCACACTCACAGCATCTCTTCCTCCTAGTAGAAAGTCAGACTTTTCTCATTCCCAGAAAACTTTAGTCCACTCTCTTCAAAAGGGAAACACCTACATCAGTCTCTTTCATCTCTTGTCATTTTCTTCTTTTTCAGTAATTCTTGCTCTTTTTTAAATACTTTTTTTTTTTTTTTTTCATTTATACAGAACTCGAAGACCAGGTTCTTCCAGTCTTTTATACTTACTTACATGACATGCAGTAGTTTCCTATATTAATTCCTCACACTACTCAGGGGTTTAGGTTAGTTTCTGTTCGAAATAATATTTTACCTTTGAAGAGAAGCTATAAGATTTACACACACACTACTGCTTTTCTGGAATATATGTATACAAGTACATTAATTCTTATATTACATTTGCTATACATATACATGCAAGCACAGCCCAACAGGTTCCAGCTTTTTCACAGATATTTTCAGTGGCACATTTTCAATGCCCTTTAAATATATACATATATGCACCAAAATGTAATATTTGCTCTTGGATACCATTCTTCAGAACAGAATGGAATTGGCTTTATATAATATTAATCTAAACATTTTAAAACTATGTAAAAGTATAAATGAATGATGTAGATTTCTCCTTAGAGCAGGAAGTTACATGATGTTGGATAGTGCTGTACAAGACTCATGTGAAGGACTAGTAGTCTACTATTATGGTGTAGGCAACAAGAGCGTTTGACAAGCCAAATGAAATTAATTCTAGCACAAGTCAAAACAGTCTCTTATTCTTGCTTCATTTCCTTACACAAGATTTTTTATCCTCTTTTGCAAAATTATTTTTGGTATTGGTAGCTTCTTTTTGGAAGAGCGGGCATTTTCCTGCCCACCTGCTATACCCCTCCTCACTTGCAGTTTCATAATGAGGATCACACAGGAAATGAATTATGCAATGCCATAGCTATGGAATGCCTAGTTCAGTTTCTGCTCCATCAGGGGTGTCTAACCACAACACTGACAATGTCCTCACAGATAGCCTCCAAAGCTGCAGATGAAGGATTTGGAGTGATACTACAGTGAAGAAACACCCTTCAAACCTCAATATACACAGTAAATCAAACACCACTGATAAGACATGACTCAAAATAGAACCAATGTCTAAGGAAATGAACCAGAATACAGCCTCTATCAATATAAAACTAAGATAAACATAGTTTTTTACATGGTTATTGTAATGAAGGAGAAATTATATAGTGCATAGGAGAACAGCAATATCCTATACATTATACATCGCATAATCCAGACTATATCCAGACTATATTGCTCATGGCCACAAAGGAGGCTGGTTCTTCTTTTCTGACCATTGTGGAACCAGTACAGCAGTGTACACTTCCTATGTTTTTTAATCTATGAAGTTAGATTATTTGCTGATATTTTAGTGATGAAACAAATCATCAAGTATTTAATGCATAATGCATCTATAAACAGCCTCAACTAATGTACTGTTATTCACCAATGTTAAATCTGTATAAGAAAATCCTATATCTTTTAATCTCCTTCCCTCAGATATTTACCTTTACCAAAAAGTAGATACTTTCAAGTGAAACAGCATGTTTGCACACACTCAACAGTGTCAACGTTGTGAATTCAAGCAGAAATTTTATTATCAAGCAATGAACTTGTGGTCAGTTTAGTGTGATTACTAAATGAAGATCAGGCAATCATGGAGATCCAACATAAGGGAAAGATTACACACCCAGCGATCATAAGGTGTTAGAGAGAGGTGCTTGCACACCTCTATGTGACTTATGAAGAGTTTTTGCATTTCTCATATTAAAGGATAGGGGGAAGGTAGAGATGAGGCTCGCAATGGTGGCCAGACATGTGTTTTATCACATCTGATATCTGCAGTAGGTTATGAAGTCCTGAAGCTAGTTATCTGGGGTATCAAACATTAGACAACACTCACTAATCCTCACTTAAAAGGGTTCATTGGCACTTTCCGTAGTCCCTTTGGAACTCATTGAAATCCAGCCCATTCACTTAACTATGTGCTACTGGAAAGGATTTTGGTTGAGATCCACACATGGCTGTATACTCTTTTCTGATTTAAAAATTAAGTAAATATCTCCAGTGGGAACATGGGAGCAAAATTCATAATCAGGCTTTTATGAGGAGCGACGAACTGATCTAGTCACACAAAATAGTTTGTGTGCGGTAGATAGAAAGACAATGCAAAACCTTACCATCTAATTAGACTTATGCTGTACTGCTTTTCTTCTGAGAAACTTTACCCTTAGGCAAATCACCCACTATAGTCTGTTTTATTGTAAGAATCAGCTGGCAAGATCGGACACCTAAATGTAGTTGTGAATGTTTAGTAATGGGAAAAAAAAGCATTTTGGATAGGTTGGCATTAGTTTTAATTAGAGCCATATATAACAGATCACTGGGGATATAAACACTGACAAATCATCCTGTTTCTGGCTGGGACAGTTCTGCTTGATCAGCGACCAGAACGGTAGGCCTGGACCCATCAGGAGATTTAGGACAGCAAATTCTCTTAATCTTTGTTTTGGCATCTATTGCCAGCTAAATATTTACCATTTTGGAGGACTCCAGGGAATAGCAATATAATCTCGTTACTCTTTCTCCAAACTATTTGTACATCCACAAAACACCCCTTAATTATCACACACCTGCCAGTCTGCTAATACCCCTAGCAGAGGTCAATGTTTTAATAGCAGTAGTACATTAAACATCAAAGGTAAAAATATATTAATACTAAATGCAATTAAGACAGTTTCCAACTAATTCTTTGAGCAGGCTAGTTACACAGAGAAAATTAAAGAAAAGTTAAAGGTCAAAACAAAAAGCTACAGAAGAGACTCGCTATTTTCATTAATAGGTAAAATAAATACTCTGAGAATGCCTTTCTTAGGTTTTATTGCTCTCAATACTTTAAAAACAGATTTCTCACCTGACACACAAAAGCTCCAACAACACTAAATGCTCAAAACACATGTATTCATTTTGTGCAAACCTACAGGATGACATTTACATTCATGTTAGAGGATGCACACAAAGACAACTCAATTCCAGCAACGTCAGATGCAAAGCTTAAAGGCTAATCTCTTCCTGATGCCAAGAAATATGATTCCAAGAGAGATGACACATTAAAGCAAGATAAAATTGGCTTTTAATTTCAGTAGTGCAGATGAATCAGAGTCTACATTAATTTCTTTTAAAGAGTCATTATTATAGGTAAAACATCTGCATATACTTCCTCTGAACTTCTGTCTCCATTATTTTAATGTGTCACAAGGACTAACATTTCACACAAGGACCTGTTTTTCAAAATTAGACTCATTCAAAATGCTGTTCTATGTTCATGCTATGGCGTACACATCCTGTGGAGTTCAATTTTAACTTGGACTACCCACACAATATAAAACCTGCTGGTATTATTTTCTGGACTTTGCTGAGGGAATCTAGGTAATGAGGAGAAAATCATAAAAAAGTTATAGAGGAAATAGATATCAGAAGATGTATTCATGACCATTATGAATAGAGGTGCACATCAATTTGTTCCTGTGGCTGAGCTATGAGTGAAATCCAATTTGCCCAGGTTTCATTGTGTAAACCAGGTAAAAAGAAAATAAATTTGTTCTACAATAAATCAATTTTTCCATACTGGAGGAAAATCAAATTCAGAGTCAAAAATCAAGATTCAAAAAGCCTATACAGAACTAATGAAAACTAGGCAGACGTAATCAAAATAAAGCATTGACTTATTTTGTTGCCACAGCTGTAAAGACATCTTTTAAAGCTCATCCTCTTCTGCAGATCACAAATAAAGGTGCTATCTTTTGCACGCTACCAGTAGCTTGTTGTTTCTTAAGCATTAGCTGTGCCTCACAAACCTAATGAATTAGGTGTATAAAGGTTGATTAGCTTTCTCCTATAATTCTACTTGAATGCAAAACTATTGGTTCTCAAACAAATAGGTAGATGTCCCTCCAAGTATTATTGGGAATACAAGTCAGTGAAACACTCCAAATATCTCTGTTCTTTTTTGTTGGCATACAGACAGGCTAGAACATTGTAACCACTCATTGCAAAACTGCTCCAGTGTCAGGGTTATGTCCAGACAATCTACACAAGACAGAAAATCTGATTTACAGAATGGACTAGTCGGCTAGGTTCTGTGCTGCTTCAAAGAGCTACAAAAAGCTTCAGATGTTACGTTTTATACATGGTCAAAGAAATGTAAATCTCCTAGACCAATATATTCATTATACATCGTTAAAAAAAAAGAACTGTAGAATTATATTATATTTAAACTGAGTGACTATGAATAGAAGCATAGTTCTTGCAACCCAATATGTACTGGTCACAGGGTAGTATAAGACGAATCAGATTAATGGTAAAATAAACTTTTTTGAAGGAAAGCCACAACACAATATTATGAAGATTAGAGTTCAACTTAATAGCATTTCTTGATAGCATTAGCCACTTAAGAATGTTGAATTATCACAGTAATCTCTATTTTGGAAGATGATATTTTCAGTCTTAATAAAACAGCATGGGAAATCCAACTTTTTGTTGTTGTTACTTTCATGGAGTAATTTTCTTTTTTAATGCTTTAAACCTTACTTTTCCACGACTGGGTATATTTTCTAGAGAAGTCAATGACATGCAGAAGTGTAGAAAGAGTAGAGCAAAAATTGCTTGATGTAGTGGACAAATTGCATGATTGATTTTTTTGCATCTCTAAATATAAACATAACCAAGCCAAGCACTTTTGAAAAAAGAATTCTTTAAAATGTTAATTTTGTTTACCAGCAGAGACAGGTTTCTTTGAAAAAATGATGTCTCTTAAATAGGTATCTTTATCTCTCATACCATAGTAGGTTTCTATTCAATTGTGCAGATAATATTTTTAGTGCAGTTATACTTGTTGCATATACCTTTCCCTTAAACACTCAGTTAAGCTGTATTCTCCCCAAGACATACATGTATTACTCCAGCTGATGTGAATAGGACATAGTTTTTATCAAGGAGAGACTTTACGGAAATGAAGGTTAAGAGATTAGAAATATGAATACCAAGCTGAAGAAAAATGAAAAATATACTTGGCAGATGTGAGACATTACTTAGAAATCATCTGCAAGATGAACAGCAAAAAGAGACATTTTTCCCTATATATATTTTCTTGAAGAGAGAGTTGAAAAAAGGGAATAATGGTCTGGTTTCTTTGCTGGTTTAGTTCCATGAAGTATATTGTGGCTATTTACAGAAATGGAAAATATTCATCTGAAGCTACAGTTGCTGTGTTAGTTGCCCTTTTTAAGGAAATGCCAAGATGGAAAAGCAGCTGCCTCTCCTGTTTCTTAGTATTGCTTGATGTTCTATTCATATTTCCAACCCTACACACCCTAAAATCAAAAGGTAGTATCAAACAAATCAGAGTAAATAATACAGAGTTCTATCACATATCAAAAAAGTTTTTGCATCATAACATATAAGCTGAAGTAAGCGTAGTTACTTGGCATAACATGCAAATAATCTGTTCCATTACTGTAGAAATATCTTGAGCAAGACTGTAAAAGTAATGCAATGATTCAGAAAACACATTACTGTTCAAACAAAAATATTAGGCATCTGTGTTTTCTAAATATGATTTCCTAATTTATCAGAAACAGTTTCTTTCCCAGAGGCTCATGGTATACAAATTTCAATGTTGTTTTTGGTCTCTGATATGAAGTCACCCTCGATTTGCACAGTGCTGCAATTTTTCTCTTATATTCTTAAATTGTCATAATAAGATCTAAAATGATGCACACAGTTTTCAAGCAGCTTATGAGTCAGTGAAAAATGCAGAACAAACATAGTTTATGTTCTGTTTTTTTCCAATATTTCATACTATCACAATTTAAAGAAACATTGATACAAGATTTCTTGTGATATGCCTGATTTATAGTGTCTTTTTGGATAATGCATGAAATTCCTGCAGATTCTATCCTTTCATATCCTGCTATGCTTGAATAGATGCAATTAAAACAAACATTATTTATTTATTTTCCTAAATGAAAATTTAATAAATAGGTGATTGGGGACTTACCTAAGAGTTTTGCTCTATGGTCCTTCTCTTTCAGTGCCATAATCCATAACAAAAAAATATCAAGTAATAAACGCTAATTTTAGTGCATTATGTTGTATGTCTTCATGACTTACAGAAATATGACAAGCAGCTGTGTTCCACATGGCTGTCAGTTTCAGTGTATAGAGGCTGTAGTCACATCATTATTTGTATTATAAGTTTCACAGTTTACATTTATGAAATGAAATTCCATCCACCGCAACCACTGATTTGCACTGTATCACTGCTAACATGGAATTTAGCTTTCATGGGAATGACCCAATTAAAGTCTGGGGCTGTAAGGTTTACTTCTGAAAAAGCGCAGAAAAACCCCCAAAATCTCAATACACTGAACTGAAGTATGGATTGTAAAAGAAGATAATGCTAAGAATAGAGCCTATCATGGTAGCAAAGCTAGTAATAGCCCTGTTTAGTTGAGAAGGCCCTTTTAAATCATTCACTTCAGGTTCCAGTATTTAATATAATTTCCAACCCTGAAAAGCTCAAGCTTACTAAATCTGTAAAAGGACTTTGATGGCAATGTGGTTTATGTCTTGTTAAAAGAGAAGAAACACTGTCTAGTTGACAGCCCTGCCTTATGCAGGGTTGGCAACACATACTTGTGTAAGTACTTTCCATCAATATGGGCAGACTACAATCAAACACCAAAATGTAGCTCTTGCGATCCGAGATTCAGTTTTGCCTTGACTGTGAATGTTGGAGTTTTTTTGCTGTCAGGCCAAGGGAATATAGGTATTTCAGCACCATAGTTATGCTAAATAATATAAACATCCTTCTGCAAGACCCTGAATTAGAGGTTCATATACTAAATTAAGTTAATTCTAATCTTTATAGAAGTTCTCACAAATTATCTTTTGTTTTCTTTCATAGTTTTATTTACAGTGGGGTGCAATCAAAAACTGTGGTGTATAAGTTTATATTTGGTCTTCATCATGAAAATTTATATACAATTGCAGGCTGTAAGATTAGTTCATATGCAGATTTCAGCCCCTCTCCATCTTTTCTGGCCATTTAATATCTTGGAAGAATACTGACTGGGACTTGCATATTATTTCAGTCTGATGATAGATTTATTTTTCTAATTCTCTATTGACAAGACACTCTGCTACAGTACCCATGATCATATAGTATACTATAATATAATGTGCAATTGGATTCGCTGTACTCAGAACCAATAGTAATTTAGTCATGGATTTGAGTTTTAATTGCTTTCTTTGAGTCATTTTCATCATATTGACAATTTGAGCTGTCTTAGCCTACTCATGTTGTTCTGTAATATAATTTTATTCTTTATTGACATAAATACCCTATAACCAATTTAACTAGCCATTAGGTATATTTAAGCCTTATTCAAATTTAATGATCTAAAAAATATGCCAAATCTTGAATCAGTAACTAAACAATAAACACAGCAGACAAAATATGTTGGAATGGTGACATTTTGGGTAATTTTGGTGTTTTTTAAAACCATAAACTACATTGTCATATGAACTATGACAGCACAGATTTCCATGATGGATAAACAGGGAAAAATACTACCCCACTTGATTAAAATCATTCTAAAGCCTGCAACCTTTCAGTACAGGATATAGATTAGAGTGCCCTGACTCCATGAAAACATAAATACAGAAGGTACAAGATAGGCACTGCAGGTCCTCACTCTTCCTTAGTCACCTATTATTTCCATGGATGGAGACAGGATACTGGGGACAAGACAAGTCTTTGGTTTTGCCCAGTACAGTTCTTATATCACTGTAGTCAGAGGAAGTGTCTTTTAGTGAATATCAAATTCATTCATTGCTTATAAAAAGAAGCAGGGGGGAAGGGGAGAAATAAATTTTGGGGACAACCTGAAATTATCAGAGATTGTCTCCTTCAGGATGACTTGAGAGCTAGCTTTTGTCTCTATGAAATTCACAGTCCCTGCTGACTATACAAAGAGGCAGATCTCCTAATCCAAGTATAGTCTTTGTGAATACTATCATGTTTCCCTCTCTGGAGGACGTGGGTCCACATTTTTACTGCTGATGCTCGAGGTAGCTAAGGGTGGCTCTGAGGGCACAAGTTACACCTGCTGGTAATCCAGATTTTACTGGGGGCTTGACTTTCCTAGTCTGCATAGAAATACAAGAAAAGCAAATTTGGTGGGAAGTGAATGGACAAAACATATGGGGAGATACACAGAAAAAAATGGATTAGAAAGTTTATAATGTCCTTGTGGATTAGAAAGGAGAATAATAATAATTCTGAAGTGAAAGTATTTGGTTACCTCTAATAACAAGGTAGCTGATCTGAAAAGCAGAACCTGTTAAACCTTCTCAAAACTAGGAGGCTTCCAGATCTGGGTTTTATTTGGGATATAGCTCTATGTATGATGAATCAATAATTCAACTTTCAAAACAAAAAATCCATAACATTCATTGCTGCTTGATAAATAAAAGGGTGGTTAACCCAATCAACTCAGCCTGGAAATGCAAAGCATCAAGGAAATACAAGAAATTACAAGACTGTCCTCTGCGCTCAGAAGGCATTGGAGAGAGGTAGCCAGTGGCTGAAGAGGCTCTATCAAACTGAGGAGAAACAGCTCAGTTTTTCTGGTTTTGTTATTTTAAAGGATCAAAGCACCACAGTAAAGCTGGAAGGACTTATAAAAGATTATCCAGCTTGACTAGGCAGCATCATTGACATCCAAAGCCTTCTGCCAAGTGCCTAACTTGTTCATAAAGACCTTGGCTCACTAAACCAGAAAATATGCCAGTGAACAAAGTAGGGCTATTCTGTCCCTCTGTTCTTAGCTCTAGAGCATTTTGACAGGTCTTTGGGATATCCCACCATTCCTTTTTAAACCTCATCACCTGCTTTTTGCTTTTATCCATTCACATTATGACAATTTGCAACATATGGGAGTCTGGTTTCTATAGTTTAATTCTTTCAGCTCTTACATCAACTTGAGATTCCAAAGATCACCATTAGTATGTCTTCCTGATGTTGCAACTAACATGACCCGTAGCAAAGTATCTTCATTGCTTTCTATTTCCTATGAAGTCTGCTAAGTTACTGCATTTTAACATGTTCTTCAAAAATATTCCTAGAGGGCATAGAGAGATATATCTTGTAGCGATCTCAGCAATTTATTCCATGGACATGGTAAGAATCAGATTTGCACACAGTTGTTTTCAGAGGAAAAATAACACATTCCTTTACATCTTATTTTTACAAACTAACTGCCCGAGAAAAGCTATGGTTAACCAAATCTGTTTCTGAAATTCTTCTGCTTTATTGTCTGGGATATTGTTCAAGAAAAGCTGTTCTTTGCCTTCTGTGTGTGGTGACAGTACACAGAATAAAAAGTCAGGAATTCCTAGCTCATATCATTCAGCACCTGAATATAATGAGATTGGAAAACAAGACTAAAGTGTTAAAACAAATGTCTTGTAGTAGTTTAATTAATAAAGTATTCTTTCTGTATGCGTGCGAGAAAGCAGTCGAGGGAGTGAGCAGGCAGAAGTAGGCAATACTTCCACAAATAACGTACGTTCAAGTACCATTAAATTTTCTAAAGGATATTTTCTCAGGAAAATGCAGAGTAGGCTGATGGGAGTCATTCTAGCTTCATATATTCATAAAACAGCCTAGCTGCTACTTTAATAAGTGTTTTATAAAGATAAAAACATTTAAGGAAATTATATAAATATATTTTTTATATTTATGAATAAAGTTTTACCAAATTCTAATCCTTGATACTTCATAAACCTAGAAAAAAATCTCTGCTTACAGAACTAATTTACAAGACTATCTTTAATTACATTTACAGAGCACATGGGATATTTTAAAATACTCAGAATTTTTAAATTTTTTTTTTTTTTAAAGACTTCTCTGCCTAGCGGCTGGGGTTATTAAATGAACAACTGTGATCATTACAATTTATGCAGAATAAAGTACAGCTCTCTATGGCTTCATTTATGTTCTTAAAAGAAAGTAGTGGGAGTTTTATAATCTAAATAGATCTCTTTATTTTTATGCATTCAGTTTTTAATGTATTTCTATTTAAGGGAAAATATAATTTTTCTTTGAAATAAAACTGTTTGTGTTTTGATTTCTGAGACAACATGGTAATGTATAAGGAGATAAGGAACACCTCTTACCTAATGAGGTTCTACCTGTCAAGACAGTTGTTTAAACTATGGTATATAAACACTAACCACATTAGAATAGCTAGTGCAGTGTAATTTGGGCACCAAATTCCAGTTGTAATGCAACTATCTACCATGCCAGAAATCTGATTTGAAAGTAGACTTCCATTGCTCTGCAGAGCTTCTTTCATCACTTTCTATCAGTCACCACATTAGATTCATACTGACCAATAGGACACGAGAATAAAAACCTTTAAGACAAAAGATAAAAACTTACAAGAAAATTATAATTTTACTTATCCACTTTCTCAACTTGTTCCATGTTTCTATTCCCAGTGTCAGCATCACATTAATGTATGCATATTAACTCCCTCCAGAAGTATACCTGCTAGACATTCACAGAAATAGCAGTATATGAATGTATTACTATATCTGACACATGCAATAAGCAAACAAGTAGTAATGCTACTTAAGTTGAAAGCATGGACAAAAAAAACCCACAAGTCAATGTGAATGTTCAAATGTATCCTCTTTTCTCTCCAAAATGCATCAAAATAGAACTTCCCTTCTCTTTTAACTAGCTCTGACACATCCCCTGTCAGCATACACTTCTTGCCATGAAGCAATCTTCTCATTTTTCCAGCCACATGACCAAGTCTTTGCAGCATTATCTAATCAAGATAAAGAAACACCTGCCATGAGTTAGCACCCATCTGATAACAAACTTGCAATGATAAGGCTCAATCAATTCTCATCAAATCTTGCTCTAAGGTGATTTCCAGGTGCTGTGACATATCATCACAGAGTGTAATCATGCTGACTTTGAAAACTTGGTTGAAACTGCTGGTCGCCAACCATTATGTTCTGATGTTATTAAACACTCAAACTTTGACTTCTTTTTCCTGTTATCCTCTATTCAAAATTAAATTCTTTTCTTTCTCAGTTGAGTACAGTTTTCTGTACACCACAAATATTTCTACAATAGTTCTCTATAAAAGTTTTTCCTTATAGAAAAAAGAATAAATCCCTCATTTTTTTCAGATGGACCCTAATACCACAATACTTTGAGTTTTTGCAGTTCTCTGTGCTTTCACAGAGGGTCTTTTATGAGTTGCCTTATGATCAAAGTCAAGCAGATGGGCAGTGCCGAGTTTCATTCAATCTCCTGAGCACTGCATGATTACCAGCTCACAAAGCAGCCCTTGTGCACAGGCAGCCACTGTCCCATCCAGCATTTCCCAACAGCATCACCCTAATTTGTCATTGTGGTTCCTGCCTGGCATCTTACATGTTTCTCTCACATATGTGGGAAAATCTCTATCACTTAATGGATACTGAAGAGCCCCTTTCATGAAAAGCCGCTACAATACCTTTCTCAGAAATAAATAAACAAGTGAACCTGTGACAATGCCACTTTAATATTCCTGTTGAGACGCATCTCTCGCAGACCATTTACTGTGTAGGACACTAAACATTAGACAGACATCTTCAAGGTGAAATGCAAGCTTGAAAGATGATTTAACTGCAGTCAGATGATTTGGAATTAAGTACAATGTTAGAGGAGAAAAGACAGCTGTTCATACTAGAAACTAGGGTGAAATACTTGTTTTGTTACACTTCCCCAATATTTATGAAAAATACCCCTGCCATCACAAACATTTAGCAATAAAAATAAAATTTGTATATGCTTTATATCAGAATTGAAAGGTACAATATATTTTGAAACTCCCATCTGCATATACTTTTCTTATTCTTTTAAGGGATACCAAAATTTCTACTACGTAATTTAGAAATAATTTGCATTTCAGTGACAGAGGTTTGATTAAGAGATACTACTGAAACAAAAGCACATTATTGCAGCTTCTGGTCTCAGATGTAGTGCAACTACAAAGTACAGGCACAATTTTACCTCTATGAACAAGAGAGCTTCCTTAGGACAAGATACTGCAATATAAATTGTAGGGCAAGCCTATATTCCTTTTCAGTAGGGCAGCAACTCTGGTCATAAAGAGAAACCTGAATTTTCTGACAAGGTGGACTACTCAGAATCTGCTGCAAGTAGATGAGTTGTAAAGAACAAGTAGTTTCATTTAGCAATACAGATTTTGTTCTGACAAGAGGCATACTAACCTCAGCTACAGCAGCATGGAAGCTTAACTATTTTACTTAGATGACCTTTTACAATCAAAGCCATCTTTTATTAACAGAACACCATTGCTATTTAAACATAAGCCTATAGTAGTAAACTAAGAAAAAACTCATTTTGAGTTGAAAACATTCACAGCTTTTAAGAAAGTCATGTGTGTAATCATACCTTTGTAACTCAATAACTTCATAATATCATATAGGTTCCTCTCATCAATACAGTTATTGATGGTGTAAAGGAGACACAGACATCAAGCGTAGGTCTCTTCCTCTACTGCCTTAAACCACCAAATCAGAAGCTGTTTGAAGAGTTCTCACCTACACTACCTAATCATGAATGGTGAATGAGCTTTTATTCTTAAAAGGAAACACATTTTACCACCTGACCTGAGGGAAATTACTGAACAGAAGGCGAATATACATGACTGACAATTTAAGATTACGTTACGAAGGCTGCTTAAAAGACAGTGTGGAAGATGACATGTGCATATTATTCAGGACTTTAAACACTTAAAATTAAAGAAAAAGAGAACACCTAGAGTATACAGGAAATACAGTTAAGCCTAATTTAACCCATTAATCACAGGTAGCCTGGTCCTATGGAGGTCAGTGTTAGCTTTGCATCAATTTAGCAATCCATGGGACTAGGTTACATTTACAATTTTGCAGTTCTGGTCCTTACTGCAAAAATTTCTCTTACTATGTGAATTAAATAACGGTTCTGAATCACTCACTTGATTATATATCCTTATATACTATATTTCCTTATATATGATATTGATGAATAAACAGGAATCTGATAGTTTATTTAACTTAAGAAAATAACAACACCTATTGAAACCTAAGTGGCTTTCACATTCTGACTACAGCCCTGGTATATTGACAGAATCTTAAAACATAATAAACAAACACGTTGTTTTACAATCCCACAGTTCAATGCATTAATTCCTAAAATAAAGCAGGATAATTTAAACTGTGATATCTCAGGGGAAAAAAAACACTAAAAAAAAATTTAGAGTTCCCATTCATGACTCACAAAAATCTCTGGTTTGTGAGCAATTTCCCTTGTGTTCTCAAATACATGGACCAGATTTCTCATTAAATCTGAAATCAAGACAGAATTCAAGTTTCAAGACTCAGCTTCTCTTCAGTCACTGAAAATATTTATTCTGAAAAAGAGTCAGTAAGATGTTGTGCTGTGGTTGACTAAACAGAAAATAAGAGACCTGGACCAGAATGCTCACCTTGTTTCTTGACAGCAGGGAACAATAACAAGCCAAAAGCCATGAACTCTGTTCTCTCTGCAATACATATATCTTCTTCCCTTTTGAATTAATGGAAATTATTCGGTCAAATACAGGGAAAAATTGCAACCCTGAGTGGCTAATCTGAAAAACATCATTATTTAAACTGAACACGAAGAATAATCTGCATTCAAAAAGACAACAAAAAGTAACTCCTTAGCCCATATTATGTTCTAAAATATGAAAATCTGTGCATATGTGATTATTAGTTAAAATCAGAGTGACTTTATTGATAGGAATCTGGCTTTCTGACTTTGCTGCTTCACAGGCCTCATAATCTGAATGTTTCAGCAGTCTTTAGGAGAGGACAGAGTCAGCAGGTCTCCAGCCTCATCCAATATACATTCTGGCAGGCTAAAATCAATACACTAAGATTTGTCTGCCAGCTTCTTTATCCTCATTCCCATTTGCTGCTGACTCTGGCCTCTCCCTGAAGTCTACTGCACCTGTTACTGTCTGAAAAATTTGTACTCCTCCAGTTTACAAATTACTTAAACCACTCCAGTAAAATGAAGGGAAGAAGTTCTCCTTTCTGGCCATCCTAGAACCAAGGCCTCGTGTGCAAGTAGCACCTTGGCAAAAGCGCTTGGAGTGGTTTTACAGCTACATCTGCTCCATCTGTTCTCACTACGCTGACAGTACCCTCAGCCAAAAAGACTGCAGTTCAGTGTCCAACTTGCCAGTATAATTCTATGATTAGTCTGACCAGGCTTGTAATAAGTAAATTCTGGAAGTTTTACATTGCAATTTTCCTATAAACATTTCTCATATATCCCCCTCCCCCAAGAAAAATACATTTATATACATATATACACATATGTGTAGCTAGATAGCTACATTTTTCACCCCCACAGATTTATAAGCCTAGAAATGGCCTGACACTAAGTTTACTGGTCATATGATGCAGGACATCTCTAGAGTTCGTAACAACTTGTTTCACAAAAAAAAAAAGATTCAAGCAACACAGATTTGCTTAGGACTTTTTACTAATTTGGATAATTTCTTACTAACGGTAACTACCTACCTAATGCCCTACATTGTCTCATATGAAGCTAGAGAATTGTTTCCTGAATCTTTTCCATGCATACAGGTAATTCTACATTGTCTTTAAGGGATTTGTCTATTTATTCTCCACTTCTCCCATGGGCTAGAGGAAAGAACTAAATAAACAATCCTTGTTCTCCTAGGATTCTGGGGTCTGTAACTATGTCTAACCATAAGACTAAGTTAGTCATTATCTGAAGCTACTTACTGTGCACCAAAAAAAAGGTCCGACATAAACCTGGTCTTAAATCACTGTTTTTTACACCATTATTTTTCAAGACGTTCCCTATGGTTTCCACTTTTTCTGACCATATCAGTACTGCCTTTTCATCTGAGTAAATTCTACTCATTTCCACTGGCAATGTGGATCTAGTCTAAAATAATCCTAATTATCTCATTGCATGCGACCCCCAGCTCTAGAGGAATTAGGCATATGGAAACAAGGATTCTGTAAGGCATTCAAAGTTACAACTATTTTTACCTCTGAAGAGGCTTCAAAACAGAAATATTGCAAACTGATGGCATTTCTGTATGTTCATGGTTGTGCTCAATTCTAACAAGATTTAGCAAAAGCTCTTTCAGCTAGGAAACTCAGCTGAAAAACTCTATAATTGTCTTTCAGATAGTTGGATAATTCCCTAATTCCTCTGTGTAATTCAGGCAACAAAAAAAAGTTGCAGCAGCATGAAACTTTGAAGCTTACAATCATGGCATATACAAATAACAGTATTATATTAGACACCTTGTATTTCTGTCACCAGATTTCCTAGGCATAAACAGACAATAAATTATATTTTTATTATTATTTTGGGGAGGCTATTACAATTTGTCTTTTCCAAAACCTTATTAAGATTATGCATCATACACCACTCAAAATTGTTTTATCTAGCCTGGAGTCAGTCTGATTTGTTCCATATCTAGGGTGAGTATTTTTCTCCTAATACTTCTCCTGGGAATCTTTACACAAGACAGACATGATTTTCATTATGATTGCCTCACTATACTACTAACACCAAATATTGCCAGATCTTGGTACACATTCTGAAAAACTGAAAAATAATAACAATAAAACCCCATTACCACGGGAAAAAATCCTGTGTTTTTTCCAAACTGATGTATCAGTTCTGACACTTTTGTTATTTATAAACAAGTTCAAATCATTTGGATCAAAACTGAGACAATTTAAATCAAGATCTGAAAAAAGCAGAGTATGCTTAGTTATTAAAAACGACAAACATCAAGTATTTGTGTCAGGTACTCCTTTATGAATTATAAGTCCTTCAGGGTCTGTTTGGAACATTTTAGAAAACACATCTGACAACCAAGAGTAGTTTGCTTTGGATTAGCAATTCATTGGCTTGGGCTTGTTTCTGTATGGGTTTTTTTTAAGGAGAAATCCTCCACCTGTGTGTTGCTTACTCAGGTAAGAGAATGTGTTTGTGCACCTTACTTTCTATTTTGTGCATTTGATAAGGTTGCAGCTTTCCTGCTTAGCATTTTCACAATACAGAAGGAAGAAACCAAAGATCCAAAGAGGTTGTTTGCTGGGAGGGAAGAGGGAAGCTGGGAGCAAAAAAGTTATTTTAGAGTTTTTCAGAAGCACTTCTAGGAAACATTTTGTTTCTTTTTTAAAGTAGCTTCTCTAGGAGGCATCCTGGAGAACAGAGACATGATAACTATCCTTTCCATATAAACTCCATAAATTCCAGCCCCTGGAATGAATAAAAATACAAATGATCTCAGACACTCAAACAGACAGATCACCTGGGGTTGTTTCCCTCTGCAGTGTTATTTGGCAGGCAGCTGGGCAGTTCTCTTCCCCGCAGCTTGCTACATCTGCAGGTCTTCTGCCCTTTTTCTCTTTCGGCTGCCAGGTCAGCTCTCTTTCCCTCTCAGCTGACAGGCTGATTCTCCCTCTCATCTCCTCATGCCAAGCTCGCTCTGCCTGTCGCAGAGCTGGCAGATCTTTTCTTTCAGTTACAAGTCCTTTGCCCCACTTACAGGGCCTCCTTTCCTCTCATCTGTGGTCTTTGTTCTCCCTTCTGTCTGCATGTTTTCAGTCCCCAGTGTTTTAGTAAGTGAACTGGCAGACTGTAAAGCAATTATGCTAATGATGAGACAGGGACACACATTTTCCCTCTTTTTGCAGATATTCTCCCCACGCCTCAGCTCCCTGGGTGATGCACTCAGGATTACCGAATGAGGGGGCAGCAAGGTCTCGAACTGAGCTTCCTCTGGTCCTAGATAGCACTTTTGACTGTTTGGGGCATCCTAAGCATCTTTATAGATTCCTGGGAACCCATTTAGCACTGTCACTTTTACCATCTATATTAACCCTGCCACCCACTGGTGGATTAGGTCGTATCCTAAAGGTTTCACATCACTAGCAGAGACTGCACTACATAACCTACAAATCCATCAGCTGGATGAAGGGGAATGTAGATTTACGAGGAGTGGAGTGATGGGTTTTGATCAGAAACTTGCAGTGAAAAATGCAGATGCAGTGATTAAAATAGTTTGCTAAAACATTCCTGTAAGAACAAACAGGCAAAATAATTCGGAAAATGTTAAAAAATTCATGATTTTTTAAATTCAAAACATATTATAATTTTTATTACTTCCAATCAAAATATTGTGTTCCCCAATCATCTTTCTAATTCTGTAGAATGCAAAAGAGATTTCAACTGGTATGATGCTTATGTAAACTTTTTTTTTTTAAAACAGGAACTGACAACAACTGCTGTTTTTTAAAAAAATTGCACTGAATTGACTTCAATAGCTGTCCAAGCCCTTCAGTATTTTTATGGGCCAATGAAAATCCTCTGCTAGAAAAAGACAGGCCAAATACTTTCTAGTGCTCTTTAAACTCCAGTCACATAGCTCTGTTGGACCCCAGTTAAAGTAAAAGAAAGGGACTAAGAGACTTCATGGTTACCCAGCACGTATTCACAGTTTGTTTTCCTTGGATACAACATAGCTAATGCCTCAAAAGGTATGTGACTGCAGCATTGTAGGTTTTTTTTTTTTGCCATGTTATTAAGAACACCCTGGATCACTGAAACAATACGCATGTGTAGAATGACCATGGGCCAAATAATTCCACAGGCTGGAGTGATTTTTGGTAACACTTTCTTTGGCCAGACATTATTAATTCTTGTGATGTTCATTGTAATGATGCAATAATGAAGAACTAATGTGTTATTAATGAGGTGGTAATGCTGTATATACTTCACAGAGATTCCATTTTAATTGACCAATCAATGTACCATTGTTTTAAATCGTTAATTTGTTTTTAAGAGAAAATGTAACAAAAGTTAACAAATGTAGTTTTAAGTAAGACTGAGGCCAGCTATTTTGCAATGACCTTCCAGGCTCTTTTGAAAAGCTTTGCCAACTTATTCAATTACAAAGTGAGAAGGCGGAGTGGTTTCAAAACAATTATAAAAGCTGCCAATAAATTTCATTCAACTCCTCTTACTTAAGAACAAGGTCAGCAGTGAGAGAAAAAGAGTGCCTTTGAAGCCCAGTATGCCATTTTTTAATTTAAGGTGTGTAGTTCTAAATCATAAAAACAAGCTTTGGATTAATGAGGGCACCTTAGGACCTCCCCAAAAGGCTTGATTTTTGAAGCAACTGTGCTTTTTACTGAAATGCAGGTTTTCTAAAGGAGTCTAAAATTGGGCACACAAATTTAGTTGCATTTCAATATCCATATTTATTTATTATGATTATTACTGTAGGATTGCTCTGTTCATTTTAACTACTAAACTCTTCACATTAGGAAGCCAGAAAAGTAGAATGTAAGGAATCACAGACTGAATATCAAGAAAATTCATGGCAATTCTTCACCTTAGAGCATCTAAACTTAAAAAAATGTGTTGAAAAAAGTCTCTGGCTTATCATATTAATTTAATATGGGGTGGGGGGACCTTTTCAAGTTAAAGATGTAATTTCCCATATACTAGTTTAATATCAAAGTTAACATTTCTGCGGTCATTCATACTGCAAACTCACACAATAGTTAAGCGCAGCAGTACTGTCCAGATTTGAATAGAGAAGTTCATTCACTGCACTATGTTTAAATTAGGTTGAACTTTCTCAGAAAGTATACATTTTATGACCAGAGTCACTTTTAGACTGAGTCTTGCTGTTTACACTGTGCTTGCTTGAATCTCAAGATGCAGCACAACAACATCCATTGCAGTCACCAAACTCATTAAATGCATGAGTCTGTGTCTAGCACAGTATCTGTTGTCCAGTATTCCAGTATATTTATGCTGCAAAGTGTGGCAACTAGGGCACAGACTCTCCACTAAAGTGTAAATGGAAAATCCTTTACTGTTACAATGGCACATACTTATGCTCTCGCTACCCTAGCTCTTACTTCATGATAAGCAAATCAGCAACTAGACAGTCATCAACCCTTTCTCCCAAAAACAGTTCCATACTTTCTCCAAGCTGACTTATCTTTCTTCCATGGCCTGCTTCTCCTCCAAGCCTTGCTGCTTCTCCAGGCCTGTGCAGAGCAGAGCTGACACTCCTCCAAGCCAGCGCAGGACAGAGCTCCTGGCTAGCTCACCAAACAGAGTTCTCCCAGACAGAGCTCTCCACTTTCACCGAGTTCCCCAAACAGAGCTCTCTGGCTGAGCTGACCAGCTGATGTCAATTAGGCTCTTAAGTATTGAATCTCCCACAGCTGAGCAGGGCTGACAGGCCAATGCCGACTTGCCTCTTAACCATTTACCAGTAACACATGTTTGACTCTTAACATATTGAATCTCCCACAGCTGCACAGAGCTGACACTCCCACAGCAAAGTACTAGCTACACTGACTCACTGTTTGTGCTTCTTTATGCCCTTGTTCTTATCTGTGGTCAAGGGATGTAGGTACGGCTTCTCTCCTGAACCCGCTTCCTTTCCTCATGCCTTTAGCCAGATTCAGAGCACTAAGGCTGACCTCAGATGTTGTTATACAGCTATTCTATCATTTCAGTGGAGTTATATTGGTTTGGGCAAATTTTTCAAGAATTAAAGTCAATGAGTCCAGACACACTAACACAACCAGACATAATTTAAGACAATTCTGTTTCCATGAAAAGACAAGGTTCTGTGTCCATTCCAAGCAGAGAACAAAACTACTTCTCAAAAGTGGGTGTACAGAGATTTTGTCTTCCATTTCATTCTACTTCTGAATTACTTAGATGCTTTCAAACTGTTACTCTCATCTTAGGATAAATTCTCCAGGACTCGTCCATAAGAAATGTCAGTGTGCCAAACTGACATTTCACATTACTTCCATTAATGCGAAACAGCTTCACTGGGTATAGTAGTGTCATTCTGAATACAGACTTTAGTTCAATATCTGCCAGGTGGCACATGAAAACTGATCTTGTATAATACTCACACAAGTATTTTGAGCTTTAAAATACCGAGGTCAATCAAACTGTTCCTAAACTCTTTGGAAGTTGGGCTTTGGTAGTCTTTCAAGGGAAGCAAAAGGAAGGACCCAGTGGTTTTTTTAATATCTGAAAGTAGGTCTTTTAGCTTTGTTTCATCTCCACTTAAGTACTGAATTTTAAAAAGAATAGGTTTAAACTTCTTGAACACTTGAGAAGAAGGTCTTTCTACTAACTTTAACTAGAGTTATAAGATTTTTTTTTTTAATAATGTAGTGATCTGAAGTGTCTCTTAAAAGAAAATAATGGTCTTTCAGGTTTGGTTTTCTAACAAATCTTATAAGCATTCTAGATTATACTATGCTGCTTACGAAACCTACATTAGAGTAAATAAAGCAGTTATCTTAGATGTAATTTTTTACCACTATGCTAAAATCCTCCCCCATTACCCTATACTAAAGCTACCCAAATAACAATTTGGAATTTGGTGTTCAAAAACACAGACAGATCTTTCACTGGAAGTAATGGGTGGTATAAATTTAAGTTCTGAACCTTATAAAAAAATTCCATTTACACACTTCTGTTAACCAATTCAGTATGTGAAGTCAGTCCAGAAAAAAAAAAAAAATTAGACTTATTGCACTCTCATCTTCAGTGTAAAGTGAACCAATTTACTTGTTTCGTATATTCCTGAGAAATATTTACATATTATATAGGTAGAAAAATGTTTCTAATGAAATCACTAAGTATGGCAAAACTTTCTCTAGTGATGATTTATTATTCTGATATTCATCTGCAGGAAAAAAAGCAATGCATATAAAACATAAAATATGCAGTCCCTTTAAAATGACTTCACTTAAAGATGGTGCAAGTAAAAAATAATTTTGTTTGAGAACATGCAAGCATTGATTTCAGTCTTCAGGCAATACACTTCTCTACGTATTTGTCACAATTCAATTTACATCCACCACTAACACAGTATCAGCACAGCATTTTGAGTCAGCTGGCACTACGTACCAAATAACTAATGGGAGAAAGTCCAATCTGACTTATACCACTACCGCAGGGCATCGCTTGGCAGGAAGATTTAGTTCCTAGTGAGTGGGTAAGCACGTAGGTGGTCTGAGGCAAAGGGGCACTAAAATTGTCCCTCACCCCACTCCCAATCAGAGCTGTAGAGAGGGATTTGTTCCAGCTTTCCTTACGAAATTAAAATTTTAACGTTCTTGAAATAAATACATCTGTTTTCTTTGTTGAGTAATATTCTTGTCCCATCTGCACCAACAAAAACCCCAAAGAAATAGAGTCAAAAGAAGGAGACGAGAAGGATCTCAGTCTGCTCTCAAAAAAATCACATTGTTCAGGGTATTATATCTCATGTCATGCACATCTCCAATCTATAAAACCCACTGTACACCACTCTAATCACTTTTTGTCAGAAAGTTGCTGTTTCCATAATCCAAAGTGTCTTCACTTTTGAGAATCAAATCATAATGTTATTTTAAAGGTTCTCCAGTCTTTAATTTCCTTTGTGTCTTAATGGTCACATAACTTCATAAGGACATGAGTACTGCTCTTATCTCATAAGATGCAGAAGCAGCCACAGTGCTATTACAATACTGTATTATTTTGTTTTTCCCACTAAGCAAAAATCCATTGAAACCAATGGTGCAGGCATCCTATAAATTCTAAACGGACTTTGCATCATAAGAGTAATACATAATGAACTCTTTCCCAAGTAGTTCACAGAGCAGTGCTCTAATCACATAAAGCACACGAGTAGCCATTTCTTTCTAACACTACAGAGGGTTTAGACATGCTTCTAATGTAAAGCAATTCTATCTCATCGTATTCTGAGCTTAGCTATTTTATCCAGCCATTTTTGGTCTGCTGTAGGTTCTTCTGTACCCCTCCCTCGCATAAATACTCGGAGCAGAAAGAAATAGCTGAGCAGAAAAAAGGTAAAGAAGAACCTGGCCACCCTGCCCATATTCGACCATGCTGACAGTGCGGTACCCCGACTCCGAGAAGCTGCCCCGCTATTTCAAGGACATTTGTACAAGTGAAAGCAAGAGCAAAGGGACCATGAAAAATGAAAACAAGATATGTAGTTAATTGGCAAAAAAGTGGTCAAATGAATATTCATAGTTATGGTTTTCATTCTATTTCTAGAAGCATAATCCAGCACTTCTGAACTAGAATTGAAATGCAATTTTTCAAAATATAAAGTTGACCAGATTCCCTAAAAGAACTTCTCCCTTTAAAATTGTTACAGGAATAATAGAAAATGATCAGCATTCTCAACATCAGATAATTTAAAAAACATTAATTTCAATATTTCTGAACTATTAAAAAATCTCAGGGGTTTAAGTTCGTATTCCTATTGGGAAAAGCTGTATTGAATCCCTGGAACTGCTTACCTACTCCAAACTTTTTACATTAGCTATGTAACTATTCCAAGAATAAATTTTTTTTTTTCTTTCTTTTTTTTTTTTTTCCCCCTATTTCTCTTCTGTCTCCAGATGGCTGCAGTCCTGGTTTCTTTAGTCACAGAGTTGATTTTTATTTAATTTGTAGTGTTTCAGTGAGATGACTTGTTGTCAGATCTGCCTTGGAAATTATATTCTTCAATTTATCAGCTAACAGAAGCTGAAGTTAAAGTCTCCCCACATTGTTGTATCAGTGTGCCCCAATTCAAGGGAAAGAAAACATTCCTGAGGGGTGAATGGGATGGGAGTGAGGGATTGGAAAAAAAAGAGAGAGAGAGAGAGAGAAAAAAGGCATGGTCAAGGTGAGTGAAAGCAATATATGGTGCTTGCTAGCTAGTCACATGTCACATAAGACTTTTAATTGATTTTGTAGCAGCCATCAAATAAATAAACAAAACTCTCAGCCTATGCCCACCATGCAAATTATTTCAGCATTTTACAGAGAAAAGGGCTTAAACCAACCATTTTGCTCTGGTCATTTTTTATACTTTGCATTCAAACAGACTGCCTCAAAAAGGAATACAGAATGGAAATCAGGCCCATTGCATACATTTTAAACACTAAATCTGACTTCAAGGCAATCAAGGTTATGGTTTTCTTTATGTGTAAAAATCCTACTGCATTAAAGTTTCCTAGGTTTCAGCAACAACAAAATTACCACTAATTTATGAAAACTGTGTTAGTGCCTGCAAACCTTTGTCGTAAATTATGCATGTGAGCATGGAAATGCTAATGAAAAGAGGATTTCATTTACAAATGATTAGTACAAATTCAGCAGTCTCTATAGTTATTCCCATCTAATTTATTTTCTTGTAGAACATGCTGTTTGCCAGGTTTTGGCCATTTATTTCTATACCGTTGAACATCAACTTCTCAGACTTTAATGTCACATTATCTTTTTATCCAAAGAAATGTTCATTTTCTTTTTAGAAGGTCTTAGCTAAATGAAGTCCTTGGGCTCAAAGTTAACTCTTTAGATTAAAACATTTGTAGGAGGGCTGCAGTAAAAATTACGCCCTTTTACACAGAAGGAATTGCTGAAATTACTGTGGTTTCTAAGACTTCTACTAATTTGTTGAAGCATATACACAGAATCACCTTCACCTGAGTTTATCACAGATTTTTTCACTCAGCACACCATTTTTAAATTTTTTTTCCTCACTACATAATACTTTTGTTAGGGATTAGACTTCCCTGGGAAAAACTTAGTAAGTCAGCATTCCAAAAGCATTCTACAGGTCTCTAAAAAAAGATGAGAAGAATCCATAGTGCAAGAGTTTATCATGACTGGTTTTGGCCAAAGATCCATGCTGGCTGGAAAATCAATAATGCCTTATATGAAATAGATCCAAATAGAAATGAAAACATGGGGTTCTAAGGAGTTATAAAAACATATTGTAGAAAACACTTCAAGGTTTCTTATTAAATAGAGAATGTGGATCTTCTATTTATTTGTTAGGAGCGGTGATGTTTTGTGGATTTTGTTGGAAGCAGTGGACGTAGAAACAAAACTTTCTTCTACATATAAATTTGCTACTTTCTGTTAAACCATTTAAAATATTCCAGGCTGGGAAAGTTTCAGCACTGAGATTTATCATTTAAATGCAAAAAGAGACTTTGGTCCTTTTGTCTGTGCTTTTTTAGAGGTTCAGTAGAAGACCTACATCTGAAGTTTGGCCTAGTTGATAAAAATATTTGCAAGCCTGGAAAGCCTGAAGAATTAGATCATTTCTTCTATAATTCTGGCCTGAAAAACAGCCCGCACAACACTCCAGATGCCACAGAATCAGGCTGTGTACGGACTATTAAAAAATAGTAAAGCTCAAAGTTGTGGAAAACGAACTTCCTTTAAGCCTAGATCAGACAATGATTCTAATTGCACAATCTACCCAAATCAAATACATACCTAATGTGCAATGCATTTTTGCCTTTGACAGCTTTATTTGTTCATTAAACATTTATGTTAGATGGCTTTTAGCATCCCAGTCCATGATATTCATCTAAACTTGGCTAGAAAATTAACAGCTTAAGTAGTCCCATATTTTATCATATTAACCTCTCTTTGGATTTTTACTGAGTAGCTGTGATAAAAACCGACCTAAACTGTGCATTTCAAAATTGAATTTTAAGAGTGCTCTTGCTAATATTAATTGTTTGGGTTTTTTCTTATTATTATGTGGTATGGCTCCTTTCTCTGATAACTTGGTAACAGCAAATTGATTATAATCACTCAACCTAAAATGGGATTTCTTTTATAAGCAAATCAAGTACATGACTATTGGGAACGGTTTAGCTATCAAATTAACATTGTAACTTGCTTGGAAACTATTTCCTATCAAACAGTATATGGAAAGATTTCCAGGAAACTCATGTTATATATAGTACTTCAAATAGCATTTAAAAACAATTATTCATACACTTATAATTTCTTGTTCTATTAGCTAAATGCATCTACTGCAAATCTAGCTAAGTGAAGGAGCAGAGATGAAGGGAGAGAGTGAAATACTTCCTATCCTTTGATGATCAGAATATTCAGAAGTTATCTTAGAATAGGCCATAAGCTTTAAAAAGCATAACAATTAAAACCTCTGGGGTTTTAAATTATTTGCTATATGAAGTAGTATCAAGGAGTTATTCAAACATATTTACATGCAACAAACGTATGTACATGCAACATGCATGCCTGAAAACAAGAAAAATCCGAAATGTTGTTGTGCAGAAAGAATAAGAAACTGTAGAATCTGTGAGAACTTCTAGCAGTCTTATTCCAAGGGCATCTCTTCATGAAGAAATTCCTCCTGTTTTTCAATGACCTTGTGAAGACTTGCCAAAGTGTTTAAAATGGAATGCTATTTGATGATCACTTTAAATAACTTTAAATTTACTTTAGTGATATGTTTACATGTGAACAATGCACATCTAAAGAAAAGATTGGTATCAGACATGGTAGTTTTAAAGGCACACTGTGTACAAGACATGTTTTCTGAGGCAACAAAATTTATTTTAAAATTGTCTGCTTATTTTAAATTTATTTTTTATTTCTCAGTAGTGTTTATAAACTTAGCTGCTTGTGAATTTGCTGTCTGTATAGGCACCAGTCACCAGTATCTCACTGTACTGCAAGGTAGTAAGTAGAAGTTTTTAAGGGAAATCGTTCTTTTCCCAAGCAGCTAACAAGGGAAGATAAGAGCAGGTGGATGCAGCAAGAAGCCTGCCACTCCTAACAAAGCCTAAACACCCTGATGACTGGCCAGGTACAAAACTTCATTATGTTCACAAACTCCAACCTGATGGCTCAGAAACTTCTTGGAAAATATTAAGTAAACAAAATCAGGTATGCAACAAATTACCAGAAGGACAGACAAAGAAAATCTGAAAGCTTAAAAGCATGAATAATTTGTTCCCTAGGAGCGCATGACACCAGTCATCTGTCAGTCTTTCTTTCTTACTAGTCCTCCTTTCTCCTGAAATCTACATCTTAATTTCAGCCATATATAGCCGTGAAATCTTTTGCTGTTTCTTCCTAACAAAACAAAACAATCTAGTCTTATCCATATGAAAAAATGTACCAACGGATTTGTCTTCCAGAACAATTAATCTTCTTTGCTTCCTTGAAAATAGACTCTGCTGAAGTTGCAAGGCTTCCCAAAAGACATACAAAAGTTGAAAATTTGGTTGTGATGTTAATAATGTCCCAAATATTGACAGTAACTTGATAAGGTGATGCCATTACTAGATGTTATTCCATCGCTAACAGAAACTGGCTTTGAGACAAGTCCACATTATGTAATATCCTCAAAGCTTTCCATTTATATTCCTTTACCTGTTCAGCTGGCTCATCAGCCACATATACTTTATTTTCTTTTTTTGGCAACTAGTTCAAACATTTTGATGCACAACTGTCTGATCATAGAGATATGAATATCACCTAAGGGCAAAATTTATTCCTGATGTGCATATTCTGTAAAGCAACTACAATGGTGACCGTTGCCAAGACATGATGGGAAAGAGAGGAGCAGTACAGGAATAACTGATCTGACGTGTCTGGTACTGGATGTACTGGTGGTCAGCCAGATCATCATCATCTCAGTCCTGAGTTCTTAATTTAAATATACCTTGTGGAAAGCAGAAATGGAGATTTGGGGGACAGGCAGCAATGGAAATGATGGATGTGCAACCCAAACATTCCCTTGTTTATGCACATTCAGGTTTTCTACAATAACTTTGTAAACTGTCAGATCTTTAGCTATAAAGAAACTGTTTAAATCAAAGCTAGCAGACAGAAAGATTTCACCCCTGGTTATATCCCATGTATCACCAAATTTTGGATAAACCTAGTGTCTCCACCATGTTCACAAGTGCATCTAACACAGAACACAATCACCTTGTACTGGTGAAGTATTTATTAAATGCTCTTCTGAAGGGAATGTTCCAGAAGTGAATGAGACATTAAAAGCCTTCGGGAAATGCATCTTAGTGGATTGGTTTCTGGTTTGTCTTAGCTTCCAGACTAGTGAGCATGACCTGACTGAACTGTGCAAGACTGAACAAGCTATCATACTTGCAGCTGCAAGATTGACATAAAAGACATTTTCCTCCTTTTCTTCTCCCCCAGCAATCACACACCTTTGCTGGAAAGTGGCCTCTATGACAGAATGCAGATGGATGATTAGCTGTGCAAAGTGCAAATACCAGGTTGGCATTTCAAAAAATGGAGGGGATTCTGAGAAAGCTTGTAAATCCTCACAAAAATACTGATAAATTTGTTCTTAATCTTATTCATATAAAACGGCATTCAGAATGACAGAACAGGCTGATGAATGAAATGTAAACATGCTAGTCAGGTATTTTGGTCCAACGTTTGCTGAATTTCTCATACTTCAGCTCTTACATGTTTAATATTGCACTTCTCTGGTGGAGCTTAACTTTTTCAGCGGCAAGGTAGACATAACAATGTTTATGATGGTTTCTGATACATTATCATAGAACTTGTTATTCAGCGTATGCGGTTAATTAATTTGAACTTCTGGTGCTGATGTGTGACTGCCTGAGAAAGCACCCTTCTATAGTTTTGCATGAGTTCCTGAGGTGCTGCTGCCTTCATTCCTATCATAGAAAACTTATCTGGAAGTACACGTTCAATGAATTATCTGGGGCAACGGTGCAGCTGCTCCTCCTCAGTTCTTCATCTGTATATGTATTTCATCAACATTAACAGCTGCAAATTGCATACAGAATTTAGGGAAAAAAGAACCTTTTAGAAAAAGCCGATTTCATTTTTATCATTTTGCTAAGTAGGGTTGTGATAAAATCTCTACTGCCTCTTGCAAGAATGGGAAGCAGCCTGTTTTGCTTATATAATGCAACATGGCTTTATTAGTATTACATTGGCCTTATAAAAAAAAGACTTGGATGAGAGTTGCAGTGCAATGTCTGATAAAAATTTCAATATCTATACCCATCTTTCAATAAATGTACAGGGAAAAACTATACAGCACTGTGTATAGTAATCTGATTATCAAAAAACCCTCCCATTTTTTCCATCTGTTTTTTCTAGTGCCAGATTTTCCATGAGGAAGGTCTTTAAAATTAATACCTCTTGTACCAAAAATAACCAAAACCAGAAGGAAGGTACTGTCAACCTTCTTTGCTGACTACCTAGGATGGGGGTGATGATGGCTGGCAGTGGGGCTACAGTAGTATGTTTGAATTAAGGAACACTTAAAAAGTGCAAACTACCTTTTATTGAAAACTTTACAAAGGATCCAGCAAGATATTTACAAATTTGCTTCTGTTGATAGTCCCAGCAGGAAAAAAAAAAAAAATCTCAAAAAAAAAATCTCAAAACTGTAAATCGTGACATTATTAAGGAAGAAAAATATACAGTAATATTACTTTAAGATTTTTCTTGTGATTTTTTTTCTTCTCAAGACCTGAGTTTAGTGCAAATAAGGAACTGACTACTAAAAGAAGTTTCACAGCCTCTCTGCTCTATAAGAAAACCTAATGAACTTGAATTTTAATCTTACTTTTTTGTAAAAAAAAGTTATTTAATGTTTAATTTTTGCTTTTTCATGCTAAATGGCTGAAAGAGCCTAGAAAAAAAATCCCTAACCTAAATTGGGAGCAATCACCATGTTTTATTAACTGTGAGGATTATCTTCTGGAGAGCAATCACAAAACTATTGAATATTTTACTTTTCTCATCTGTGATCTTTTCTTCTGTCTCGTTAGAAAACAGCCCAGTGAATAAATCATTCAGTGCCCAATTCTGTATATTCAGCTCCTATTAAACACATTGTAAGAGCACTCAGCATCTCAAAGGGACAGCCTTCTCATCAGCCTCTTCTTTATTGCAGTTTTCAACATCAAGTTTCTTCCAATCTACCTAATAAATTTCTAAATTTCTTTAGTTTAATGTGTATATGTGTTCTTTTACTGTGCTGCTACACATCACACAACAATATGTGGATGATTCGTATAATTAAACTAAGCTAGCTGATTATCTGATATACAGGTTGATAGATATTTTCTTGAACTCCAAATTAAACACCAGGAGTAAACAACCAGGAAACAAATTTTCCTCAGGAAAAGAAGGGCTGTTGAAATTTTCCTCTGAAAATGCTCTGGGTTGTTCCTTTAAATGGAATGCTGCAGTTGCTGCAAGCAGAAAAAAATCACAGAGAAAGCTATCTACCCTCTGTCTATTTTGTTTGGGGAAGAATTTAGCTGTTATTGTAAAAATGCTTATCACTAAAACAGCAGCACAAATCTTTTTGTTATTTTATTTTTCCTCTCTCCCTAGTTTTCACATGAGTTTGATGACTGATTGGCCCCTGGGCTCTTTTATAATTTGTGGTAGAGCAAGAAAGTATAGCTCCAGGAGATGTGTAATCTCATTGTCTGTACCACAGGAGTTAGGATTACATGTAATCCCATTTTCTCTGATCACAGCAGGTGCCAGTAGAGGTACACAACATCTTAAACAGAAAAATGTGGCTATAGAAGATGTACTCTGATAATCTGAGTGGAATGGGAAGTGCTCTGTTTGATGTCAGGGCACTGCTCTTCATAGTGCCCTCTGGTTTGGAGCAGCACACTTCTGAGATTCAAAGGTCAGTTCCAAAAACCACAAGTGTTTTTGATCAAGCCACAAATATCTTTACAGAAGTTTCCTCTTATCTTAAGTCATTTACCATGGCTCCATCACTGTTTGCTGCCAGTGACTCTTTTTGTCCTATACCATGCCCCTCACAAATGGCAAAGAATACTATATCATTCATTTCTGATCATATATCAGAATTTTTCAACTAGCAGCCTGCAGAGGCACAGGGCAAGGCTACCTGGCCTGAAAGCATATTGCTGGTTATCACATTTCCATGTGCCATGGAGGAAACAGGAGTGGAGCTCAGAGACTCCCCTCAGAGCTGCCAGTGTTCCTCAGATTAGGTACACATACGGTTTTACCGGTCAAGCTGGAAACACTGGCTAGAAAAACATGAAAAACAATCTCTTAGATGAGGTGATTTACTGTGTGGCAGATCTGCTCATTTCACTTTTGAAATAGCCTATGAAGCAATTCCAATGGTATACTATAGCAAAACATGAATATACCTTATTATTACTAAGATTCCATTACTTCAGATTAGTTCAGGAGCTTGTTTAATCTTGTCTTTAGTTTTCATCATGGGAACAACTTCCATGGGAACATGAGAGAAATCACTGTTCTGACACCTAATGATGATTGACTCTCTTTTTGGTATGAATGAGTTGCCTGTAGCTTATCTAAACAGAAAACCATGCAGAAAATATCACAAACATAACCAATATTTGAAATATACTACTGCCATTTTAGTATGTTACTTGGCTTTTAACAGAGCTTTTTTAAAAGAGAGTAGATATCATGTATTTTAGTTAAATTTAAAGTAGATTTAGAGATGTAATTTGCAGATTGCCAAAGTCCATTAACCTGATGTCTAGTTAACATATGGAACTGTACCTTTGAGGTAGGATGAGCCATAAAAAGAGGCTGGAAGCATTAAGCAAAAAGATCTGATTAACTGCTCATTGTGTACAAATAAACCATCCAAAAAACTGTAACCTGACCTATTAAGAAAGTTACAGATTCTGGTAATAATTAAAAAATCTGAAAGAGGAAAGACATTACAGTTTCTTTTGAAAATAAATCTTTGTTTAATATGTTCACTGCAGTACTGCAGTGTTGTAAGCCTGGTTACTCAGTCTTATTTTCTTAGCTTTCAGGAGGAAAAGTAGCTATGCAGAACAATAATGACTAATGTACCTTCCAGTAAAGTATGCACCGGCCCTATACTGCAGCACAACATAACTAAAGTCCCTTTTCTGTGTTATCACTGCCTCTACCATTCATTTCTAGTGGTTTATGGCTTCTTTCTTTACAAATATCCTTATTCCTGCCTTTCTTTTCAGCCTTAAAAAAAGTCATATTTATTTATACTTCAGTGCTGAGATGGTATTTAGCTCTGTTGTAAACAATCAATTTAGAACAGAATAAAGCTGTTGGAAAAAAATAATATACAGAAGTCCAGATATGTAATTAAGGTTTCTTGACACTTGTTGACTAAAACATTTTCCCGAATTTTGCCATATCCCATGAGTTTTAGGATGAACATATAGTATAAATCAACTCACATCTGCTCAATAGGTCTACCAGTATAAAGTTGAACAACTCTCACACCCTCAAATCATCCTTTTCCTGCCTCTTCTTTTGCAGGTTCCTATTTTTAGATTGAGATAACACAGCCTCCTTTATCTCTTGTCACTTTACCTGGTTCATTTGGACATGATTCTGCTTAGTCTAATTAGACCTTTTCTCTTTCTAACTATAAAGGAGAGAATGGGAGTAACAGCAGAGTAACTCAAGAGGACAGTAACCCATCAGCCTTTACAGTTATATACAGCTGGTAAAACAGATACTTACAGGTAGACTCACATGTATCAGAACTATTTGTAAAAATACACTACAATGTGTGTATATACATTTTTACAAAATATATTTTAGTGAGGAATATGGGTGCACCATATATTCTTACTAAAAGAATCGTGCAGAAACAATTGTATTAAAAGTTTTCATTAATAAAACATCACTGAGTCTTGAAGAAAAGCTGTAGAGACAGACATTAGAACAGCTGGAACTGATAAAAATAAGAAAGATATTCTGCCCCCAAAGAATTTTAAAGTCTCGGTCTATGAAAATGAAATGGTATCCAGTATCCCTTAAAGAGGAGATAATTTAAAGCTCAATGCTGATGCCAAAGAACTTTTACAGTAATTGCAGATTGATAGCCTACATTTGTTTCCCAAGATCTCTTACACAGAAAATCATGGCAAGTAAATGTGACAAACCACCTGTAAGATGATAGCTTACAAGATGATAGGTTACTTCTAAATATAGTTTCCTGCCAATACTTTAGATTTGACAAATCTTCTTATATTGATCTACACAATTCGATCATTGCTCTCAAAGTAAAATTGATCCAGTACTGAGTGTCACTTAAAAATAATGACGTGTTAATAGATATAAAAAATTAAAAATTAAAATTAAGATGAGACCGATTAATCCATACAGTTTTTTCATTGCATCGCCTTTCGTTAATCTTTCGGTTTACTGAACTGACAGCTACTGTAAGGCACATAATATCCCCTGATATCCAATGTCTTGACAACAGGCATTTTCAACAGTATGTTGAAATCTGGCATAGCACAGTTCAGTAACACATGGCACAAGAATGTAAAACTGAAATTTTTCCTTTAAATTTAGACAGGAAGCCCAGCAACTTTTTAATCTCTAGAATGGAATTTGCCATACTGATACTGAGCAGAACTAATCAAGGCACCTCCAAAAATTGGTATTCTTTTATGTTACTTTGTAGAAATAAGAAAAACAGTAGAAAACAAATTGCATAAGAGTGGAAACAATATTATTTAGGTCATCTTACATCCTCATGGCCTCTGATGCATGCATTCATGAATTGGACAATAATATCTACCATTAATATGGAGTCTTCATCAATAGATTTCATAACATCTTACAAAGGAGGCAGCTACTATTCTTTCCAGCTTGTGACCAAGGAACAGAGATTTATAAAGGTATTGTGGTTTAACCCCAGGAGGCAGCTAAGCACCACACAGCCCCTTGCTCACTCCACCCCAGTGGGAAGGGGGAGAAAATTGGTAAAGTGAGAAAACTTTATCTCGTGGGCTGAGATAAAGACAGGGTAATGGATAAAGGAAAAGCTGCACATGTAAGCAAAACAAAGTAAGAAATTAATTCACTTCTTCTCATCAGCAGACAGGTGTTCAGCCATCTCCAAGACAGCAGGGCTTCATCACGTAACTGTTATTTGGGAAGACAAACGCCATCACTCCAAGCACCCGCCTTCCTTCTTTCTACCAGATTTTATGGCTAAGCATGACATTATATGGTCTGGAATATCCCTTGGGTCAGTTGGGGTCAGCTGTCCCAGCTGTATCCCCTCCCAACTTCTTGTGCACCCCCAGCCCACTCGCTGACGGGGTAGTCTGAGGTGCAGAAAAGGCCTTGACTCCATGTAAGCACTGCTCAGCACTAACTAAACCATCAGTATGTTATCAACACTGTTTTAATCACAAATCCAAAACATAGCCCTATCTAAGCTACTATGAAGAGATTTAACTCTACACTAGCCAAAACCAGCATAAAAGGCAAAGTAACTTGTCCAACTTCTCCAGGAATTTCAATGAGATATGTTGTATGAAAATGAAAATAGTGGAAATGAATGTTTCCTGAGGTATTTCAAGTTACCAGAACCAAACTACCAAAACAAAGCAGTCTAATTTTTCTTCAGCATGAACATGGCTTCAAAGGCCATGATTTTTTTTTTTTTCTCCTTATGATATTCTGAGATTGGGTTTGACACATGTGAATTACAGCAACATCTCAGTTCTCAAATTACTGTAATTTAGAGCTGTAGAGTCACAACCAGCCAAAACACACGCGGAACAGCAAAAAAAACCAAAAAAAGGAATTAACTGTATATTCAATCTAAGTAACTACAGTAACTAATACAGTATTAAAAAGTAGAAAGAATATACAAATATAAATAGAGTGAAGAGAGCAGACCAGGCAACAGTGGCAATATACCAAATAACCTGTAATGCACACAGTACCGAACTCTGATTATCACTACAGAAATGTGTGTGATGTGGAAAGGGTGCTGGAGGGGAAGAGGTAGGGAACAGATCAATTTGGAATCTGTTCTTTGGTCCTTCCTATCATGGTGAACATATGTGTCTAATGAAGGCATCCGAACTGCCACCTAGTCCCTGCCCTCTCTTTAGGAAAGCACACTGGGAGAACAATCTGGACTGAACTTACTTTTTATTGTTCAGTAATACGTAGCAAAAATTATTATGGGTTTGAGAGAGTACATAGACATGATATAAAATAGAAAGTGAAGCAAAAGTAGCACAACTTAACATTTGTCGAAAGTGGCAGAATAGTTATAGAATATTATTCTGTATATACGTACCCTAAAGTCACTTCTCATTGTTATAAATTGTCATACTCTCCCCAGTGATGCTATGCAACTGCAAATAGAAAGCAGCAAATCTTTATGATACTGGATGACAGAGCTACAGGTATTACCCAATTAAGAATGGAAGGAAATCTCTCCATCAGGCAGTCTAGCTATTAAGATGCAGTTCACACCATGGATGTGTCTGAGAAGTTTGCAGTCTGTGAAAGCGAAGGTGAAGGTCAAGGAGTAAGCCATAGAAACCTCGGCTACCTGCAGAGTCTGCAATCAAGATGTGTGGAGTTGATACATTCTCACATTATTCCCAGAAACGATGTCTTTTCTTCCCATAAATGTGGTCACTGCATTGCTGATCATCAGGGCTTTGTAGTACAGTGTCGTGAGGTGATTTATAAAACTCATGTTTTCAAGGCAGTTCATCAGGGAATTCAAGTGGCTAAGATGTTGATAATCACTAGACCTGAAGCAGATCTGACAGGCAAAATACCAGCCTTCCTCAAAAAAACTTTTTGCTCAGAGGTATCTGCTATAAACAATTTTGGCTCATCTGTAGTCAAGAGAAGTACTGGTATATCTTGTCTAGATTTCACATTCCCTTGCTAAGCCACCTTCCCATCATGCCCTTTCATCTTTCAGACAGTCTTTGGCTAGAAAAGATTCTTGTATGCCCAATAATTATCCACAATATTTTCCATTTAAAAGTTAGTCAGTCACAACATGATTTGTATGAATGTTCAGCAGCAAGCTCTTTTTCTGCTAGAAGTACTTCCTTATATAGTACCTTGTTTTGGCACATAGACATCTTCACTCCCCATTAAAATATCAAAAGTCTCAAATAATCATCCGAACACAACTTCTTCATTTGAGTAAAGCTTTGATCTCAAAGAACTGAGTAACTCAGATGACTCATAAGAGACTTTTGCATTGTAGATAGCCTACTGATTTCAGCCACACAATAGCAAAACCTTTGACAGTGAGGGCAAATCCCACGTATTTTTGAGAGGTCAGCTTCCCCCCATTGGCGGTCACATACGCACAACTTGGATCACTGACAGAAGTGGTGCAAACAAAACTATCTCCCAGAAAAAAACAAACACTAGACAAAACTAAATAAATGCATGAATGAATAAATAAAAGAAGCTGTGTTCATGCCTGGAGTCAGAACCAAGACTGGTAGGAGTTGACTGGAGAAGTGCAGCAGCCGCCATCCACGTAGCAGCAAGAATTCAGTGCTCAGTAGGTGAGCACAAGCTTGCAGCACACAACTGACCAAATTCAATTGAATTTTGATGTACTTGTTTTCTAACTACCTTAATTCTAAGAAGGACTCAGCCTTATATGCACTGAAACTGCTGGGTAGTATTCCCAATCCAAACTCCAGGACAGGTCCCCCAGTTTCTACTCAGAACCTCTTTTTGTTAAATAATTCCATTGATTTCAGCAAGCCCAGGGCAAAGTAAGAATAAACAAACCAGAAAAATCACCGTGTAGAGAGGCCAGTTCTATACATCAAGTGAAGCACTTCAGTCATAGTAATAACATTTATGTTCTGGACCTCTCACAGAAAAGGAAAATCAGCTTTGATTAACAGTCATTATTTTGCTTGTTGGCTTATGCTATTGGTTTGAAATTCCGCAAGTCATACTGCCTTTGATACTGGTCCAGTTTCTTGTTTCACAATCTTCATTTTCAACCTGTATCTTCACAGAAGAATTGGGGGGGGGGGGGGGGGGGGAAGGCAAGCAGTTCTTTTTATTCTACATGCTACTGCTCTTCTGCTAGTCTTGTTACCACTAATGATCTTAAATACTTTTTACAGCATTTAATCAGGTATAGCATTTAATCAGGTAATCACCTAATGAAGTAAAAATAATGTTTCTAAGTAGTCTATTTGCCTTTGCAGCACAGGAGAAAACAGCTTTGAGCAGGTAGGCTTAAGTGCAAATGCGGTGCTTCTACTTTGATGATCAGCTTGTTTGAATGGGAGTTGAGTGAAGAGATTTACTTGAAAATAAACCTTTTCTTTTTTTTCTTTTTTCTTTTTTTTTTTCCCCACAATGGTGCTACCTACTCTGTTATAGAGCAGACAGAAAATTTTGGGGACTACCTCCAGAGAAAAAGATTATAAAAACTGTGTTTCGTGATGTTTCCATTCTTTTGCTCTAGCATGCAGCTATGTCCAGTGCAGACTGTCAGAACATCTGGTGACTGTGTCCAGAACATTCTCATCTGCAGTTGAACATGGCAACATGATATCACTTGAACATGGCAAAGATGGTATCAGTTATTTGAAAAGTTTCTAGTCAGAGCATGTAGAAATACTAATGAGTAAACATGACTCCATATTGGCCAAAGTGGTTGAGTATGTGAAAAAAATTACTGATGTGGCTGAACACAACATACAAAAAGTCAGCCTGATTTTTGCAGACAGAAATCATACTTTTAAAACCTAAAAGCATTCTTCAAAGAAGTCAGACCTTAAATAAAGTTAATGCACATAACATCTAGATTTCCAAAAAACTACTTTCTACTAGAGAATAAAGACAAGTTTAGTGTGAGGTAAAAGGGAAGTTTCCCTTGTATGCGAATCAAGTAGTAAAAGACAGGGAAAAAAGGTAGGAATAAATGGGGATTAAAAATTGAGGGAGAAACTCAGTAACATTCCACAGGAGTTCACGCTGGAGCCCCTGGTATTTAATATATTCATAAGCTACTTGAAAAGAATGAAGAACAAGGTGACAAAATTTGCTTAAAGCAGAAAACAGCTGAGGCTTCTTCAACATGGATAAGAACACAGTTGAGGGAACATAGGATGACTGAATATAGATTGATAATTCACCACACCTTGTAGCACAAGACCCATAGGGTGTGCAATGAAAGCATGTGGCAGCAGTTTTAAAATAAAGAGCACAGATGTAAATCAAACTTTTCCCATACAATTCAGAATTAAAATGATGGAATACAGTCTAAAAGGACAGGTTGGATGTTAATATGTAAAAAGATTAAAAACCTCTTAGACAAATGGAGGAGAACTCCCTCAAGAGCTATTAACCAAAGTGGTCTGAATATAATATTCTTGTTAAGAAGTCCTTATACTGCAGACAAAAATAAGAAGAGCCATACCTACAGAAATATCAATATGGTTGCTCTGCCTTTACACTTTTTCTTCAAGCATTTGCTACTGTCTGTTGTCTTTGTTGATTTCTCCAGGGTCAGCTGGACTCTTGGTCTAATCTATTGCAGACATCCTTTTGCTCTTGGAGCTCTCTGCCCTTTGCATGCAGTTAAGACAGTTTCACCCAGGAATACAGAGACATTGAATGCTGCAGTTTTCCATTTTCCCATGCAACCACTCAAAAAATGAGCCTAAAGCTACTCATCTTCTGTTGTGCATGGAATGAAAATAAGACAAGAGAGAAGGAAGGAAGAGACTAATGATAGTCAGGGGATACTGAATAAGTCAGCCTTTCCAAAAGGTATAGAATAAGCAACAAGTATCCCATAAACACGAAAATAAAGACCCAAAACCCTCAGAAAAAACCCTGAAAACCAATCCACCCCACCCCCAAAACATATATTTTGTATAACGAAAACTATTACTAGATGAAGAATTTTAAAAGAAGCTTAAATATAATTTAAATTTTCTGGGCTATATTCACACCATTACTTGATTAAGAGTAGCACTCAGTGATAACAAGTAGGCTTGAGTTGTACATGGCCTTGTAAATAAAGTATGAGGGAGATAAACTAACTTTTACAACTTTTCCAGGAAAGCTGGGAAATTAATGGAAACCACCTTAGCCCTAAGATAGTTTCTCCCAAATAGCAGAGTAAATTAACTTACATAAAAGATCCACATTGCTATTGTTAGCCTACTTCCAGAACTCATGCTTCCTCATTTAAAGTTAGCTTGCATATCTAAACCACAGTGCAATTTCTATATAGGGCATCTTTCCTCACTATACAACACCATTAAGACCCTCCAGGATGTGTTTTACCAGCCTCCTAATCCAAACCTCACACAGCACCCAACCAGCAGCCTCATATATCATACCACACCTTGAGGCATATGTTAATTGACCAATAAAACACACCTGTAGCATATTAATGTTGTAATAAAACACTCTACACATTCAGTAAATTTTGTATTATCAGTTCTCCATCAATTATTTATTAAGAACTAACATAATAAATAATCTGCTGAGCAAGGTGCAATAACATCAGGACAAAACAGTACAAAATACATTTTATCACCTCTCTACAGTTCCAGTGTTTGTAGCATACTGCATATTTATAAGTGCTTGAAGTAAGGTAAGACTAAAATCTTCAGCTCTAAATCTTCATACTCTATTCACCAAGAGATTGCTTTGTTGAAATTAACAGAAGAACAGGCTTTCTTATATGTATTTGCTTACATCAGGTTCTCTTAATACTAATATTAGTAATTCCCTTCTGTACAGAATCAGTAGTTTCACCCTTTGTGAGTACTCGTTAGCTCACTCAGTATTAGCATTAGCTAACAGAAATACTTCTACTAAAAAGACACTGTAAGCCTCCTCAGGACTAAAATGGATTTTTAAATTTCAGTAGAGAGTATTTACAGTATCTCCAAATAAAATTGGCACATAAGTAAAATGAGGGAGTTCCATCACCACAAAAAGCAAAAATAAGAACCAATGTGGATTTCATTGATCTTGTAATACTGGACCTACCAGGGGCTCACTCCTTCTCCCATTTGCTCAGACAGGAACAGTCTTGGAACTTCTAAAAGGTGTACTGAGCGAATGACTGCCACAACTCAGCACTAAAACATTGAAATGCTTAAAGATTAAGTACATGCCTATAATTTAAGTGAGGACTTTGGACATAATGTTTTCAAGTGGTTTCATATCCTAAGTCACCCCTAACATCAACAATTACAGTGATTTACACTTCAACTTCCAAAAATCCAACAGTAAAGAATTCATAAAAAGATAAGGTGATATTTATAGGATTCAACATCTAATTTGTTTGCAAGAACAGAAAGATGCCAGATTCTCCTTTAGAGTTTGTCAGAGTGAAAATGTTGAATAGGAAGATAGGTAAAGTAAGCCCATAAGAACATACAGTCATAAAACAGAATAGCTTCTCCTTTGAAATAAGGGAGCACTGAATAGCTAACGTGGATTCCTGTAATACACATAAGGGTAAAACAGGAACAACTCCTGACTGCTTGGGATAAGTTACCAGTCATTTATTACACAAAAGAAACAGTGCAATAATCCTAGACTGCATTAAAATTAGTATTATTAAAATCAATATACTAGAGCACCTCAACTAAATGATCATAACAGCAGAAGATGTGGGAAGGTGTACTTTTTTATTGTACTTTGTAGCAGTTACTCTTCAATAAATAACAAGGCAATCATGGCATATTTTCGCTTTACACTAAGACTGTCAGTGCATGCATAACTTCACTTATTTTCACTCTCATTTGCTTTGGAAAGAGGACATTGCTGAAGAACAGTTTATGTAGAAAATAAGCTCAGATCCATTTCAGGTTTGGGACAAATTCGTATATAGTAACAGAATTAAAATTTTCATAGCAGAGGTAAATTGGACAGAGCAAGGATCTGTAAAACAGAACTAAACAACAATGAAACCAAAGGAAATTATGTCTTGGGACAGAAAACTGAAGCTACTTTCACTAATAATGCTTTTATTGAATCTCAGACCTTTACCTCAAAATGGCTAAACAGACCAAAGGTCCAGTCTTGTATGCAACTCCTATGTTTGAAAGTTAAGAGTATGTTAAACTGTTGATTAGCAATCAGTGCACTCACAATTTTTTTTTTTTTTTTTGATGGCTGATAAGTAGATGGTTATCTAAAGAAACACAGAATCATCTAATAAGACTAATAAGAATTCTCTTTCAGGGTCTTCATCATTTCATGATGATATATAATTTTAAAAAATAATAACTCCCCTTTTAATGATTTTTTTTTTTCACTTATGGAACACAATAAGGAGTTTTATTGCTATTCAAATTTTTTCAGCATTTTTCTATACCTTTACTACAGCATCTCAAAAGCACCTCTCAGTAGCAGCCTCAATTCTGTCTTCATCACTTAAATTGTGCAATTGTACTGTTGCACACCAGCATGGGGGAGACAACTTTTATTTACATGCACTGATATACATGTCTCTATATTTTCTCATCAAATTCCACCAATTTACCCTTCCAATTATTCCTGAATTTGGTTCAACTTACTAAAATACCTTTCAAAACTACCACTTTACATAGATGATTCTGGGTCCAGGACCCCCAGTAGGCATGAAAAAATGCTTTTTTTGAAAAATGTATTTATGCAAGCCCAGGACATTGAATATCATTTTATTTGGTTCTCTCAGATTTGTTAGTAAGTTTAGTCACAAATTTCCATGCAGGTGAGGAGGTATCCTAGGAAAGCAGCATTGTTGATGTATTTTAAGCCATTTGCTGCCAGTTGTCAAGTGCTGGCCTATTTAGGTTGAAAATACTTTGCTCATTTGTATTTCTAATAAATATGATTAAATCCAGATACAGCAACAGTCACATAGAAAACATATAAAGGCTGGGAATAATCAATAAAACATAACTCCTAAACAATTCCTGATCTTTTCTGAAAGGGGAAGTTAATATTCATATTTCTACAGACTGCAGACTTAGATGATTAAAACACCTGTTTTACAAAAAGCTATAACATACCCCATTTTTTTCAGTGTTCTTATCCATTGCTGCCTTTACAAGATAAATGTTTCATGAAGTTGAAAAGAATTACTAAAATGAAAGAGGAAGAGGAGTCAGCAAATGCACGAGTGTAAATTTGCAGATTATTCAGTTGCATCTCATTACAGGAACAGTTCTTTTGTCTATAGCAAATGGAGGAGACAGGGAACAGGAAAGAGCTAGAGGCAAGCAGAAGTTAAAGGGGAGAAGAGCACAAAATTATCATCATTATTCTTATCAGTTCAGTATGGACATACAACTGAAAGCTCTCTAGCTATAAGAGTAGGTGAAAATTATGGTATTCATAACTCTGTATGGAAAAAAGAACATACATCACCTTTCATCCACCACACATTGTTCATGCCACTAAAGCGTGTCTTAAAATAAAATATAGGAATGGCTGTGTTACAAATATCAGAGAAATAAAAGATTTTGTTTTCTAGGGGTTATTTAAAATGAATCTTTAGGGTCAAACTTTTAGCTATGACTTACTCATGCTTCAGTTTTGTGTGATGGAAATTACTGTTGTTGAAATTTTGCATGTGCTAACATTTCCCTGAGTCACATAGATCACTTGGACTCAAGAAACCTAAAGTGAATAGATAAAGTAACACTCACAGCATCACGCACACGAAAGTCAGCCTTGGCCTCTTTGTATGCTACTGACTGAGGTAATTTTATGTGACAGTAGAAATTGTATTATATCAAGAAGTACTAAACAAACTGTTTCTTCTTGCAAAAAAGAGGTTATAAACCATATTCTCTGTCTAAATATTAATCAGTTTGAAGTTGTATATGTAAATTATCCACCCAGATGTCTCCAGGAAGTAGAGACATGCTAGAAGGCAATGCTACCTCATGTAGAAGTAAGAAGGAATATGATCTGTAAAAACTCATAGATATTTTAATTTAGTGTTGGTGCAAATGCTCAAATAAGCATGCAAAACCTTTCACAATGAGAATATTCAGAGTGTTTTTTGAAATGTCAGAAACAAACATTAAATATATGAACAATATTTCAATGTAACTGCAAAACTGGCAGAGCATTCAAAGAATGCCTTCAGAACAAGGAAACCAAATGTTCTACTTCCATCAAAACAAGACAATAACTCATTTCAACAGTGTAATTTCAAGGAGACACAACAAATGCTCAAAAAACAATATGGGTTTTGTACAATATGTGAGATATTTGCTGCAAAATCTAAAAATTATAATTTCTTCAGTAAAGGATCAAATTACCATTCTCATTCAAAGTAATAATGAAGAACTTGAATATTACATGTCAAAAACAAACTTACTTTGCACATTCAACCTTCTTTTATTTCCTTGTTTGTTTGTTTTCCCTAATATTGAAAATACACCTGTGAAACTTAACAGTTTTTTATACTGCATACAAAAGACTTCAAAACAAATACTGTCCCACTGAGAGCAAGTTACGGCACTGTGTACTGGGTCTGGCTGGGATGGAGTTGATCTCCTTCATAGCTGTCTCTATGGCATCGTATTTTGGATTTTTGATTAAAGTAGTATTAATAACAGGCCAGTGTTTTGGCTACTGCTGAGCAGCACTTGCGCAGCTGGAGACCTTCTGTGTTGCTCACTGCGTCCCACAGTGAACAGGCTGGGGTGGGCGAGGGGTGGGAGGGGGCACAGCCGGAGAGCTGCCCCAAAGGGAGCACAGGCCACGTCACCTCATGGTCAGCAATCAAACCAGGGCAGTCTGTCCAAAGTAACCATTGCTCAGACTGGCTGGTCATCCCTCTGCTTGTGGGAGGTGGTGAGTGATTGCCTTTGCGTTGCTTGGTTGGGGTTTTTTCTCTTTCCCTCACTTATTTAAACCGTCTTTATCTCAACCCGAGTTTTTCTAACTTTTGCTCTTCTGATTCTCTCCCCCATCCAGCTGGGGAGGAGAGTCAGCAAGAAGCTGATGGGTGCTTAGTGGCTGGCTGGGATCAACCCACCGTACATTGGTACAAAATTTCTATTACACGTGTATTTCTGTCAAAGGATAAAATGTATCAAGGGAAAGAACCATTCTAGTAAATACTAACACCTTTATAGTACCTGAAGAGATGGCACAGGGAAATTCAGGTTAGTATTTCAGCAAAACCTAATATCATACTCAAATAATTAGTAATAGTTAACAATAGTAATAATATTAATTATATTATTTAATAATATTTAAGTAATATTATCTAGCAGGTTATGTTAGAGAGGTTTTTGTGAGAAATAAGCCTGCAGAACAGATTATGGCTACTAATTTAATTCTGAAAGTCACTTGAAAGGGAAAGAATACTTCCTTATATCTTCACGATTTGCTATTTTTCTATAACTTTAATTCAAACTGGAAAAAACTAGGTTTTCATTAATTTTGCAACTTGTGAGTAATGAAGGATTATATGGAAGGGGAAACTGTGCAAACTAGAACTGCCTGTTTTGTGACACTTCAGTTCTTTCTAAAAAAATAAAGAGAAACCTTTTAAGCATGAAATAATTTGTAGAAACCTTACCCATTAAACCATTTATTTTGACCTTAATGGTTTTAGCTTCATACCGTTAATATGCCAAGAATAGCCATTTTAACTGAAAAGAAGTAATGGCCTGAATCATAGGATTTGGGTTTCCAGATCCACAATTCTATTAGCCCTATCAAACGGGCAGCAATCACTCTGCAACTTAATCTATAGGTAAATTAAGTATGCTGTCTTGCATTTTTCATAAAGGTCCTAATTCAAAGCATTTCATGTTTTCCTCCTATATAAGTAGTTATTTACAAATAATAGTTAAATAATTAACATTTATTTATTTATATTTAATATTTATTAAATAGCTATTGAAATAGCATCTAAACCAGGATCAAAGGAAAATGAGGAAACAGAACTTGAAGTCAGAAACTGCAAAATAGTAATTTATTCTTTTTCCTGTTATATGAGAAAGTTGTAGTATGGAAGTACAAGATCTGTGTTGTATCTCTCCTTACAGTTTCCCAGTGAGTTTTCTGATATGCAAAGTCCAGCAAATGTACTTATTTATAGACCTTTTTTCTCTCTCTCAAATACAGATTTCAATTTTGTTCTTTCTTTTTTATTCTGTGTCATTCTTCTGGAAGTTGCTCATGTTGTTTGGACCAAATAGTTATTTTTCTGACAGTGCTCCCCCTAACCTCTTTTTTGCCTTAAAATGAAGGATTTTGGTATATTAGTGGTAAAAAGCGCAGGCTAGATTATCATGGAACAAGATAATTACTTACTCTGAATTGGAATAAAGTAAAGCATGTCAAATTAAATCCTGCATTAACATAAGAACAATACATGTCCTCACCATAGATTTAAACAGAGTGGGTCTAGTATTTTTTTGTTGCCAAATAATTTTAAAAATGTATTTTAGGAGAGCCAATTTTAATAAGGTAAATGATACAAAGGCAACAACATCTAAAATAAGAACAACAAAACTAGGAAAAAACTCTACATGACACAAAGGTATTTGATTTATGACTAACATTTATCTATTATTTTGGTGGGGTGTATAAAGAACCAAGTTATAAATTAATAACTAAATGATTACTTCTACATAAAACAGGTATAGGAAGCTAGAAAAGCACTAAACCTCTTCTACATTCTGCCTGAGTTAATATTCCCTTTCTTCAAACATTTCAAGAGCTTTTCAGTGGTAATGAATATGTGTACATATACAGGACTGAACATAAAAAAATAGCCATGAGCAATGCTAAAACTCCTAGGAAAAACTGAACAGCAACAGCAATTCAAATTCATCAGCAAATCTATTCCTATTGAAAACTTTTGAAATATTGATTATTTCTTTTTGTTTGTTTTTTCATATACCAAAAATGGAGCTCTTTTCCCTTGATGACTGACCAAACTTTTATGCTGAGTTGCCATAATTTGCAGCTAAAGAGCAGCGCCTCTAGCAAGAATCCTTCAAATAGGAGCAGACTGTTTGAACATTACCTGAATAACTTGAGTACCCCCGTGGGCAAGATGACAAGGAGTCCACATTTTACAAAGCTGTGTATACATACATACATATATAAGTATAAAATGCATATCTAAATTAACATCAGGAACAGTGGCTATGAATCCTGTCATCCAACTGTAGCTATCTAGACGTTAAGTATCAGTTCTGAATTAGTCATGATATTGGTATCTGTGGAGGGAGAAGCACCTTCTGAAAATAAGCATCTAAGGTAAAATGAATGCCCTACAGGAGGTAGGTATATCTCACATGGTATCATGAGGAAGTCCAGATGGCTAACTCAGGTAGACACATAACCTTGAGATGGGTTAAGAACATCCAGCTGAAAGGAAAGCCAAAGCTGCTACCCCAAATAGCATTCCAAGATTGACATGTATCTTTTGATTAAACTCCAAGATTAACATGTATTTTTGGATCAAGCTTCAGTTTAATACTCAGCAACTTAATTATTATACAATGACAAATCAGTTATTTTAGTGTTTGTTGCCAAGTCTACTTTACATCAAGTAACAAATTTTAGAACATGTGTTATTAGTACTGGTAAAACTCTGCTGCGATCCTGCTACTTGTAACATTAGCAGAATACTTCTGTGCAGGGCATGGTCTCAGTAGGAGCTGAGGATGACAAATTAAATATCATGCTTTAGAAAGCCAAAGGTTGTATTCATATTTGTAGCAAGTATGAAACAGATTAAAACATAGTACAGTTAAAAATGAGAAGCTCACTGATAATCAGCTATTCTTTTTTCTGGAGAGGAAAAACAAATAGGAAGAAAACAGCTCAGCTATTAAAACAGCCAAATAAGACTGTGTGAAAAAAAAATTAAAAACTGAGTGCAGGTGAAGTGATTATGGTACAGTCATAATTCTGAATTCCTCATCACCTGAACCCTGATGATGCTGGATATATGAGAGTTCAGTCAGCCAGGCACAGAGCCGTGGAAGATCTGGACCACAGTGAAGTAAAGAGGCAGAGCAGAGGACAGGCAGCACTTTGACTTGCGAAACAAGCACAGCCTTCAGAATGCAGCAAACTATTCATCTATGTCAATGGAACAAACCAAAATGACAAGTTTCAAAGGCACCTCTGGCCTGAATCAAATCACAAGTGCAACAAACCACACAAAATTACAGAGAATATAATCAGGTTTTCAGATGTCTCTACAAAAGCTCAAATTGCCAGAAGACTGCTATGTTGTAGGATTTTTGGTGGCTCCATCAAGTTATATTTACATTTGCAGGTCACAGTCTATTGCTTGATATTTTGTCCTGGCTTAAAAATGTCATGTCAAGTAAATATTGCTATGAATTACATTCTGTTCCAGTCTCAAAGTTTCAAAAAATCTTAATAATATTCCCATTCATTTCCCTTGACTGGAAGCTATACCAGTCTACCAAACATATACACAGCCCTGTGTAAGAAGATAGGACTTCTGTCCACGACTGGGCTGTCTGGTCTTGCCATCAAGATTTGGAATCAAATTCCAACTTTCCCCTATGAAGGTCTAAGGGAGAAAATAAAACTAACATTGGCAATACTATCACAGTATGACAGAGTACATAAGGCACATTTTCCCATGCTGGCATAGTGACACACTACTTCGGAAAAGAAATGCAACTCACAGGCTATGGAAGAATTACCTTACTGCCTTGTGAGAAAGAATCCAGAATTGTAAGAATCAGCTGCGCTCTAATCTTTTTTATATTTCCTTTGTGTGAGCAAATGGAAAGAGTGGAATTTTCTCACTGCATTCATGTATTTGTAAAAATCCATAATTAAGACAAGATTTTGAGGACTTCTATCTAGCTCCTCTCTACCAGCACAACTGGCTATAATTCAGCATACCCTTAAATCTAAGACAATTTCTCCAGAGTTCTGTCAACAAAACAGATCCTGGCTAGCAGCAAGAAACCTGCATTCCCAGCTCAGTGAGCTGTCAGTAAGAAATGGAGGTTATTAGACGCCTCTGTTATTACGGATTATGCAAGTGGCACAGAAAATGACATCCAATTCAAGTTGCTCCTCAACTCTGATATGCCCCTCCACACAGTTCTTGTGAACATGTACAGATAAAAATTCAGTTGGTCTGGAAGACAAAAACAAGGATTATGTGTGACCAGTATTACTAAAACCTAAGCAAATGGTGAGACAAGAAACCTATTTTACAAGCCTTCAGTGTTTCTTTGATATGGTATCTCATTTTTAAAATAACATATATTATTCTGAATCAGGTTACTGCAGTGTATCTAAATTTAAATCTTCCAAAAGTAAAAAAGTAGAAAAACCATTTTTCCTGTGTGCTCTGCTGTTGGGGATGTAGAAACAGTTACTGAACAACAACAACAACAACAAATTTCTTCTTCGTATTCCCTTGTAGTGAGACATCCAGTGTGTCATAGAGTATGGTACACAGACGAGAACAATCCAGAGCTGATGGAAATAAGTAGGAATATCCCTACAGATATATGCAAGTCATTCTTCCACCACTTTTTTTCAAAAAAAAGCATACTGTTGAGTCTTTACAACCTTTATGTAGTACTACTACTACAAAAACCTGCTATATTATTTGCTGTTGTTTTGTCGGCAAAATAAAATTCACACTTCATTTTTCAGAAATAATAAATGATAGGCAGTCACAATCAAACTTGACATTATAGGAGAGATGGATAAATAATTTGTTTTTTAAAGTCTCTTGGCGTGTCATGTGAGATTTCATTTAGGTGTAGCAAGTTTCATGACAACCCTACAATATTTTATTTTCTAGTAATTATCTGAAGAATAGTTTTGATGCACGCATTTAGTTCATATACTATGTGATCAGTGATTCATTTGTTGCCATGATGTATCTTATAAAGTAGGAAGGCTCCAGGTTTAGTAATTGCTCTATACAGAAATGCACGCATACACAAACATATGATGTTATTTAAACTGAGACTTGTATTATGGAAACTCACAAATTTTTTTCTTAAAGACAACTACTTTCAAAGAAAAAGAGGTTAATAATTGGATCTGTCACAATAACTTAAGAGCATATTGAACCTTGCTAAATTGACTACAGTTTGAGGATGCTCACTGACAATATATTGCAAAATATGTTCATAGAAAAAAGTGAAGAGGAAGAAAAAAGAGAAAAAAGTGGGTAAAATTGACTATCTTTGTAAACATAGTCATAAAATTTCATAAAAATACATAGCTACAAAAGAAAAAACAAGAACTTCTGAGCCTGATGTCCAATGCCTTTTACCCATCTTATTTTTCTGCAGCATTATTCTTAGGAAACTGCTTCAAACTTTATATACTACTTTAAAAAAGTGGTAAAAACCACCTAGAACACTTACCAACTTTTTTCTGTGTTGGTTTATGCATAATTAACACATGGGATCCATTGCTGCAGTGTATCTAGGCCATATGTTAAGTGGTTTTTTAAAAATGAGCATTTACACTGAGGGACAGATGTAATGCTGAAGGTGAAAAAGAGCAATCCCAGGAAAACTTTCTTTAGGGACTTCTAAATTCAAAACCAGAACTCCTACTGATCATTCTGTCGCAAGAACTTCCACCTGGCTGTATCAGGCAGAACATAAACCTGCATGTCATTTACTAAGTTATGAGCTAAATTCAGGTGTGGGGGAGGAGAAATGAAAGGAAACTTTCTTTTAGACATAGTACCCGATACATAACTTCAGCATTTCCTTCATCTTAACGTGAAACAGATGAGTTTGAACATGATAAACTGCACTGAATATACTACAGAATTAATAATTTTGGTTTTCTAAAAAAGATGGGGTTTATGGGATTATAGTTCCTGTATGTAAACATTTATCAAAAAATAAGAGAAGATGCACTTATCAAAGAAGAATCACTTGCCAGTTTCACATGACATCAATCACACCACTTTTTAATATGTGCCAAAATAAACAATGTTCATACATTAAAAACTGATTCCACAGTAATATATTGTAAACATGTAAAAGACGGTAAAGTATGAGGGAAAGGTTCAATCCTGTCTTTTCCTAATGCCCCCGTAAAGGAATAAAAAAGCAGAAATAATTGATATACTCCATTGTATGAGCACAGTGGTGATTGGTGCACACCCAAGTAGGAAGTAGAGGGACTACTCTTTTTTTCTCAACTTCTGCCTGGAGTGGGAGAGTGGGATGTAGAGTAAGAGGGGAAGAACAGCAGCTAGGTCAAGTCTTGCTCCTTTGTCTCTCTACCCCAGCCAGTGGGTTATCCTGCTTGACAGTTTGACACAACTGTGAATGCTTTGGTATTAGAAGGAGCAAATAGACATAAAGCATCATATAGGAAAAAACAAAAATCTAATGTAGAATGAAATAAAATAAGTAACTAAATATGCCCAGGGCAAATTATTGAATTAACATACATATATGAAGAAGTCAAATCAGGAACAGTGTTTTTGGTTATTATTGGAACCTTTCATCTTATTACAAATATGGTTATGCCTTAATAAGTTTGAAAACACGCTTACTAGTAAAAGATGTAAAAACTGTAGTTATTACCCACAATAAGTTATTTTAGATGCCTGAAATCCTGTAGCACTGATACAAAACTATGGTATCAGCAATTTTTGAACAACCATTTGCTAAGAAAAGGTGAAGAGTTAATATGGTGGTAATCAGAAAACACTGAAAAGGACATAACTTATGCAACAAAAATGAATGAGAAATCTATATTTGTGGGAAGAAACAAAAAAAAAAAAAAAAGAGAAAATAGAAAGGAGTATTGGAGAAATACATTGTGGAAAGAGAATAAACCGAAATACAATTTTATCTTTTCCAGTTGAATCTAATTCTTTCTCTGAAAGAACAATATTAGAACAATGACATCGCTAGTTAGAGATCATCACCTTCATGCAGCTTGGCTTTACCTAATAGTAACATGACAAGCAGGCTCATTATAATCAAAATCCAGCAAAACTCTAAAATCCATTCTTCAGCCTCAGTGACAATAGTGACTTTCTAGACAAAGAAACTTTGTTAGAGCTTATGTATAAGCATTGAGTAGATACACAATTAATTTAGATGTTTTTATCACCCAGAAAAAGGATTAAATCCTTTTTGCTTACCTACACATATGAAAAAAAGGAGGCTAAAACAGTAAACCCCAATAAAAATGGTTTCAAATTAAACAGGAACTTATTAATTAAATTATTGCAATTATTATTAATTATTTGTTATTAGTAACAGACGCAATGAACTGGCAGCAGATGGTGCGATATAGTGAAAAAAGAGATTAATTTCATACATTCACTTTTGGCAGTCCTTCTGCCCAACCAGACCATCTGTGAGACATTAGAAACGTTAGAAGCTGTACCATACATATTGCAAAGATGATACAAATTATTTGACTGTTTGCTTTTCCAGTCCAAAATCCATTCATTCTTCATGATCACAGAATTTTAAACAAAGTAGTTTTTATCATATACATTCTGACCCATGCTCCACCACTGTTTCCGTAGCATACTTCAGAGATTCTGCAGGATTTCATCTGAACAACTTTGCAAACAGCAGAGTTGCACATTCCAGTATGTGATCAGGCTAAAGTTCTTACAGCACATTCTCCACAGATATCAATAAGAGTTTAAATTTGCACTTTGAGAATCATCCTGACTTTACTTTGCAATGAATTTCCAGGTGAAAATGTCTAATCTGTTTATAGAAAACTGATAGGGTGATTAATGCCAACCTCCCCAATGGCTCTCACAATTTTATTTCATGACAGCTTTTAACATTTGGACATTTGTTTTTGTTTTCCTTCTGCTTTGGAATTTTTCTATCATATTTGTATACTGGATCCTGTAAAAACAGCCTTTTCATTCAGCCAGTATATCTCCATAACACTCTTCAGCTTTGCTACAAATATGTATATATACACACACATAGATGAAATTTTGCTTACCTTTACTTAATATATTTTTAATGTCAGAAATTTAAGTTTAACAGACACACACACCTGTATAATAAGATTTTGAATACAGAAATATAATCAGACATCTAAGAGTTTTCCATATATCAGATTTATTGATATACTGTCACCATTTTAGGGGAAATTTTAATTGACTGAGGAAAAGGCTAATGACATCCATTTCCAGTTAAATAGTCTGCTTTTTTTAGTGCAAGTCTTTATTTTACATTGTCCTAGATAACATATCCAAATCCATCTGCTATGTGCATCAGACAACTTAAAACTGCAGCTTGTAAAAATAAGGAACGAGGAGCTGGATTTCAGTGACCCAAAATGTGTGAGTCACAAATACATACTATATAGAGGATATTCATCTGCCCCTCATCATTGTTCTTTGCATTTAGGAGAAAAAGAATGAATGGGTTAATGGAACAAGGTATACAATCATTTTGTGACTGTGAAATTTACTGCTGCATTTATCACATGATTTTAAGAGAGATTTTCACAGAAGTAAAGAGATATCGTACAAGCAACACTGTTAACTACCCTGCCTTAGTCTTTCTAAGCAACAGATGAAATAAAACTTATGCTACTTTTTACACCTTGTTCCTCAAGTCTCCTCTTTACGCTGTATTTTCCTTGTATGGTTTTCTACTCCTCCCTCTTCCCAGTCTAATTTTAATGGCTCAGCAAGCCAGCTCTCACAAGACCTCTGTGAATTCTTTACCAGAAAGGCAATATAGATTATTACTTCAAACAAGTTTGTTCTGCAACAATTTTTCCAGATCTCTGTAAGGGTGAAAAGACAGCGTGTTCCACCTATCTAACCACTGCAGTGGATGTAGGAAGTAGATTCAATACCTGAAACAGAAACTACTTTCATCTGCTTTGTTCTTTTTCCTCTTGCTTCGTGTACATTTAGCTTGGCAGTAAAAGGCTTCAAATTAAACAAAGAAACTCCAGTCTTTCTCTTATTTTTCCATTGGAAGAGCAAATTCTACCGCCATCACTACTGTCAAAATGGGACAAAGGAAGAGAATCAAGGAGTGTTTTGTATTTAGTCCACACAAAAGCTTGCCTTAGTTGAAGAAAGAGAGGTGCTATTAAAGGGCAAATTTTAATACAGTGGTCCTAATGTTTTAGCAGTTTTGGTATCTTTAATAAAATATTAAAATATTTTAATTGCTATTTTTTGCCATTAAACTATACTGGTTAAAACACTTGTTTAATTGCTTAATATAATATCAGAATATCTAGTTTTGTCTATTCTATTAGAATTGACAGATTTATTACAAAAATTTTTATTTGTTCTGACATTGTGAATGTACATTCTCAGTTTATAAGAGAGCACATATACCTCCAATTGTATATTTATCAGTTTTCTTATTATTTTTACATTTAAGGAATATCTAAAGCTATAAGAGATCCAAAACCACAGTTGGAAGAAAAAAAGGTATTCATTTTCTCCTTACTACTTGCTAATTAAGAAGCTAACATAAAAATGAAGGAATTTACCAAGGCACTAATTTAAAACATACTGGACAGCGGCTTCCTCATTTAAAACAGTTAAAGGCCTAAATTAAATATAGGGGATAGATCAAGCTCTTTTCAGTTGAGTTCTCAGGTAAACTCTGCCTGTCCCTCCCAGAATGAAGCCCCCAAAAGCACTGATTATGAGAAGACGACTCCTCTGGCAATTGCTCAGATGTGACTAGGTGAAACAGACCCTTCACCACCAGAAGATATAATCAAAATATCTTTAAGAATTGTAGCAAATGATACCTACTCTGCTCTTAGCTGGATGTCAGGTGTTCAGACCCTGGGGAGAAACTCACTGTAAATACTTGTAAAATACTTATAAAATCAAATAATTTCTCTGAGTCTGTGGTTTCTGCACAATTATGTGTATTTTCACCCCAAAAAATATTCCCCCTATTCAATTCAATGACAGTGATGCATCATACATGATTTGAACAATTATGTGAGCTTATGGAGAATAAACTGCAAATCATAATAGAAAATGCTATTTTTATTCCCAACATGTACGCAATTGACATCTCAAGCTAGAATAACTGAGAAAACAGAAACCAGGAAGAATTTGCAATGATGTATGAACAGTCTGCACTCCTTTAAAGAAGATTCATTTTTTTATGAAGTTTAAAAGTTCAGTAGAAAGACAGGATTAAAGTATTTCCTAGTACTTCCTAACTCTCACAAATATGCCCTATCTTCCTTCTCTTTTTCACAATTTTAAGTATGTTATTGTACTGTGGAAGATTGAGAACAATACTAGATAACTATTACTGTACTCAGAATATTATATATGAGCATTTAGCGTTCTTTGTACAGTTCAGCACTCTGATCCTCTTTATCTTTTCAGAGCATTTCCCAGAAAAAGGCATTTTTCCTGAATCTTTGACAGACACAGGTACATATGGTACATATAAGCAACTATACGAGAGCTGCATCCAAGAAAAACAATTCGGGCATGAAAATGAAGTATTTTCTCCCCACTTTATTTAAGAGAAACAAAACAAAATCTCATACAATGGAATTTTATGGCCAAGCCAAATTTTTCTTTTGATCTGAAACAAAAAATATAGTATATGTTTTCGTTCTTCTTGTTAAGCTTTAAAACAAAAATACTATTTTGCAGGTTAAAAAGGCAATTGCAACACACTTTGAAACAAATCAGTTTAACAGTACCAAATTAAACCCACAATTATTTCACAGTATGTTTCCAATTTCCTTCTTCCTTCATTTTTGACTGAAACCATGTCTTGAATTCAGTTTGAACTCACAGATTCTTTTGATTCCCTTGAAGCTTCTTTTTGTTTGCAAATGACTACTCAAGCAAAATATATGCCCCAACTATAAAGTGTACACACTTACAGACTGCATTTCTCACCAAGTAATTGACTCTTTGTTCATGAAAGCATAAGGGCTTTCAGCTATTTTTGTATAGCCACCTTCTTTTTAACTACTCATCGCAAAAGTCCACTAATTCCTGAAAGACAAAATGCCATAATCTATCAGCCGTTTCCACCTCCTCCTCCTCCTTCCACTCTCTCTCCATGTATTCTTTTCATGTTTCAGAACATCTCTGATTTACACAGTAATGTCTCTTTGACCTTGGCTCTATACATGACCTTGTCATCTCTTGTCTTGTTTTATCAATATCCTTTCTTGGGTCATCTCATCCTTTCTATGCTATGCAATGCCAGGATATAGGCTAATGGGATTTGAACCTATGAATCAAAAAAGAGAGTGCTTTACCATTTTTTTTGGTGAAACAAGAATATTTGTGAGCCCTCGTTACGATCAAGGACTGATCAGTTTGGCTCCAAAATTATGTAACATGGTTAGATGATTGTCCTTTAATGACTTAAAAAAGATGGACTATGTAAAAAGTGTGTTAGGGATAGGCCCAAAGCATTCAGGACTCCAGAGTTCCTGGAAACAGCCAAAGTAAGGCCAAACAGCATAACTTAATTCCCAGACATGTACATATTTCACAAATAGCCATGAAGACAATTTGCCTTCCCAGAGTCAAGAAGAAATAAGTCACATTAGTTATAGCTTCTTGGTTGCTAGTTCCAGCCCAAATACTTCAGCTACTGTAAGCCAGCAATATTTCAGTAACATAAAAATAGTCAGTTCAGAAATAGCTAGAGGTTTGCTCATTTTTCCAATAAGCTTCATTTTTGAAGTCCTAATTTCTAACTGTCTGAAAGACTGCCATGCAAGCAAGGAAAACTTACATTAATTCTTAGAATCAAAGAAATGAAGTAATGTAGCAACAAAAAAGTCTACTCAGTCAAAAGCTGATAGACAGACTAAGGTGTGAAGTTTGGGAGATCTTCTTTTTGCTTTCCCAACCTAGCTGGTTCTCTCCACAGCACAAAATGTCCAGGCCATATCTATATTCCTGTCTACCTGGCCATTGCCCTTTTATGTTACTGGTACACTGGAAATAAATGGATGATTTTTCACAGTACTTTGTTATTTCCTGTGATAACATCACTGTTTCCTTGTTTATAACCCCAAATGTCTGTTATATAAGTAATTCTAGAGTTGCAGGAAAATCCTACCTGTCTGTAAGAATTTTTTCTAATTTCCAAATACATTTAGTTACTAAAAATGGCATCAAGTTGGTCACTAAGCTACTAATAGGCCACTGTGTCAACTAGACACAAAATAATCTTTTGGTGGTTTATCGGTTTATTCCCTATATCAAAACTTATTTTCATTATCATATCAAGTTTCTGTTCCCTAATGATCCTACAGCCATGAAAAAACTGAGTGTAACCTAAATGAGTAATTGAATTTGACACTGCTGTCCTAATTCATTACACTGACATTAAGTATTTTAGGCAAGAGATACTTGTTAGGATAGTATGTGACTTGACCAGACTTATCTTTTCTACAAAGATAAGTTAATTTTGACCATACGGATGATGTGAATGTGTGTAGGGTTTTCTCATGTTCCATCGTAAGGTAGTTAAGTATTTTGGTTCCTATATTGTAATTATTATTGTTGCAGAGATTAATAAGGAATTCATAGTTCAGCAATATATGACAGCAAAAATAATTACCTATCAATATTCTTTTTATAATGGAGGAAATCAGTTTAATATTAGAGAACTCACTGGTACTGTACAATGTTATTATTAAGGCAAGTCTGATAATTTTTGAGCATCATTGTACTTTGAAAAGTATATTTAATGTCATGTTTTAATGGAGATAAAAGGGCCAGAGAGAGCTCACCATCTCGTGTGGAACTTTCCTAATCTGTCCTCCTTTTCCTCCTTGCAAGGTTAGTACTGGACTTACTGTGTAAGGTGACACAAAATGATACGTGAGCTAGGGAGAGAGTAGTGGTGGGGGTCTCAGTCAAAATTTCTATAAACCATTGTCCTTGATGGACAGGGAGTTAGCAGGGCATTTTAGTCACTGTGAGCTGTGCAGGCTATCTAGCTGATTAAGGATCTGCTTTTTGAGATGTTGGGAAGGTTTTTCATGGAGAAAATTTATTCAGTAAACTCTAACACCCCCCTTCCAGAACTTCGCATGTTTTATTCTTAGCAGAAAGTTCATTGCTACACATTCTGCATACAATTCTTCCTATATGCTAGTATTCACTCTTCACCTCACTTCAAATTCCACACTTCCTTTCAATTATTTCTTTATCACTCTAATTTCTACTCTAATTTGTGGAGCACAGGCCTGGTTAGGCACATGGATATTCATTTATCTTAAATCTAAAGAAATAAAAGTTCCAAAGACACATATGGATTTTATTCCTATGGTTCTTCCATCTTTGATATAGCTTCTAAAAAAACCTTAGAGCAATGATTGGAGAAATTACTATGAAAAAGAATTGCTAATTCAAGAGAAATAAAAATAATTTCAAAAGAAAGATGTACCCCAAGTGATTTATTGTATTTTGAGTGTAGAGCTCATTATTTGCCCTATTGTACAATCGTGTTCTACAGTGACTTGAGCGTACTGTGGGATAGAGAATCAGGAATTCTGTTTCTATCTCTAGCATCGACTGTCTGCAAGGTCCTGTACAGGCAGCATAACCTCTTTGAAACATGAAAGTAAAACTGTGTATTATCTACACCTGAAAAGAAACATTGGCTTAGTAGGATCTTCGCTGTTTATCTAAGCATTTAAGAGAGAGAGGCAACACTCAGATTTTATTCTTTCCTCATATACGCTGTTCTCCCTCATCAAACACTTCACAAAATTGGAACTCTCTGTCTTCTACTATAAATGTCTCCTACTGGGAAGCTACTTTTTCTAAATGTGTTCAAAATACATCATTAGCAACTTTGCCAAAGGAAAACCTGTGTTAAGCTTCAAGACTTCATTCCCCAAGAAAATATATTTTACTCTCTCATTCTCAACCAGCATAAAAGACTTTTTTTTTTTTTTTTTTTTTTCCCCAAAAGGCTAGCACAGGCAAGATCACAGAACAAACTTGTTCATATCCTGAACTCAGACTAGAGACATCCACTATTGACTTCTAGTATAAAGAAACAATAATTTCTTTTTTTTTTTTTTTCTAAAGGTTTGTAGAATAGAGTATCCCTCTTATGTGGAAGACCTGAGCCATGGACTCAACAACATTTTAACATCCATCTTACTTAATTCTGTATACCTGGCAGAGTCATGATTTTTGTAATAATACTCAATCCCAAACACCTCTAATAAGGCTAAAGGTCATAACTCTCTCTCTCCCTGTTTTTATTTATAGACACATCTAGTGATAAGAGAGCTAGTAACACAGTTTAAATTAATTTAATTAAATTACTAATTTAAACAACACATAGGTAAGATATCATAATTCTGTTTTGGTTTGGTTTGTTTTTTGTTTTTTCCTCTCTTCATATGCCTTTAAACTAAAAATGTAAAGTACTTGGAACTATCAGAAATAGTTAAGGGAATTCAAATTATTAGGAATATTTAAGGAATTGTAATACTAAGTATTGTAGCATTTTTCCTTTTTAGACTGAAACTAGTTTTCCGTGACCAAAAAGAGATTGCCAAGAACAATTATTCTAAGATTCTTCTGTTTTCAAACCACAAGAAAATCCACAAGTCAGAACATATACATCCAAGAAACTGTCCTTGAGCTGTATCCTCCTTGTATTCCTACTCTGACTGAGCCCATTTTGCTTATTTCACTGGGTATTAATCTACAATGCGAGATCTGTGGGACAAGGACTAGGTAGCTTTTCACTCTTTGCAGAGTTTTAAAATAAAAATACTAAATTTTAATAATATTTATATTTTAAATTGCCAATTCGTAGAGCTTCAAAGTCATTCATGATGAGGTTTTTATTCTAAGGAACAGGACAATATATGAAAAAGTATAGCCCGTTTTTTATACCTTGTTCTTCTACTGCACAAGTCCATGTACCTTAAATGCATTTTACATATGGTTTTCTACTGCCACCTCTATAGAAATATCTTTCTGTACCAATTAGATGTGTGCTATTATATGTGTAAAGATATGTAGTAAATTCTAAGCGTTTTGAAATATGTTCTACTTCTATTAGGCCACCTTAAGATCTGAAAATATGTCTACATAGAATAAATGTAGCACTTTCCTCATCTATTTTGGGAAAATAATCATAATTAAGAGCTAGAATGTGCCATTCCTTCTAATGGGATAGTGGTTTCATGGAATTAAGTCTTAGACGGACTACACCACTGTATTGGGTTTGTGGGGTGTTTTTTTGGTAGTGGTTGAGGGGCTACAGAGGTAGCTCCTGTGAGAAGCTTCTTGAAGACTCCCCAGCTCCAAGTTGGACCCACCTCTGGCCACAGTTGAGCCAATCGGCAGTGGTGGTAGCACCTCTGCAATAACATATTTAAGAAGGGGAACCTGTAGTGGAGAGAAAGTAGGAATGAGGGAAACACCTCTGCAGACACCAAGGTCAGTGAAGAAGTGGGGATGGAGGTGTCACAGGGCAGAGACCCCCCGCAGCCCGTGGTGAGAAGGCAGGCTGCGCCCTGCAGCCCACGGAGGTCACCAGTGGAGCAGATGCCGACCTGCAGCCTGTGGAGGAGCCCATGCCGGAGCAGGGGGCTGAGCCTGGAGAAGGCTGTGACTCTGAGGGCAACCCATGCTGGAGCGGTCTGTTGCTGGGAGGACTGCAGCCCACGGGAGGGACCCACTGGAGCAGTTTGGGAAGAGCTGCAGCCTGTGGGAAGGACTCACGACAGAGAAAGTTCATGGAGGACTGTCTCCCGTGGGAGGGACACCACGCTGGAGCAGAGGAGGAGTGTGAGGAGTCCTCCCCCTGAGGAGGAAGGAGCAGCAGAGACAACGGGCAATGGACTGACCACAACCCCCATTCTCCATCCCTCTGCACTGCTGGGGGGGGAGGATGGAGAGAAATTGGGAGCAAAGTTGAGGCCAGGAAGAAGGGAGGGGTAGGGGGGAAGGTGTTTGTTTAAGATGTGGTTGTATTTCTCACTGTCCTACAATTTTGATTGGTAAATTAGTAGTGGTGGTGGTGGTGGTGTTCAAATTAAATTGATGGGGTTTTTTTCCCAAATCAACTCTGTCTTTTGCCCATGACCGTAATTGGAGAGTCATCCCTCCCTGTCCTTGTCTCAACCCCAGAGCCTTTTGTTATGTTTTCTCCCCCCCATCCCACTGGGGGGAGGAGTGAGTGAGCAGCTGCATGGTGCTTTGTTACCCAGCGTACGTGAACTGGGCCAAAATAACTGCAGGGGTTTGAACATTCTAAATTAGTTAGTTTAGAACACCAACAAAATGGCAAAAGATGACTATCAACAAATAAATATAAACTGGAGAGCATCCTCCATTAACATCTCTTAGTTGTTTGATAGAAATGACCAGGGGCACATATTGTAGAATAATAAACCTTTACATCTTTAGGCACCTTTCCTCTTTCCTATTTAGCACAAATTGACTTATCCCCTTGGCACATAAAAGGACTATTGTTCATAGAAAAAAAACCTGTTTGTATATTTCATGCTGCTGTTTTGTGTTGGTTTTGTTGTTTTGGTTTTTTTTTTAAAGGGAGAGACTCATCTCAAATCAATCTAAATCAACCCATGAAGTGCAAAAAATGTCCCCTTTTTTTTTCATTTCTGACTTTAGTGATATGAATTTTAAAGGCTAGGGCTATTTTATGGAAGTTAGGGTGAAAGTTATCCTAATCTTCTTTAAAGCACAAAAGAAATGAAGTTGCTATCAGTTTTTGAGTCATATACAGACATTTATTTGATTCACATATCTTAGGTAGTCTTTCCTTGTGATGGATGGATTCAAGCTCTAAACTTTCTATTATTCTGAGATGGCCTTTGGTGTTATGCATCAGGCTGCACTTACAGCATCTATTACCAGAACATGCCTTAAACAAAATACATCTGTCAAGAAAAAAGTGACAGATCTACACCAAAGGATTCCCAGGTTGAGTGTACAAGAGAGTCATCAGTATTCTAACAATATTTATTAGGTTCCTTGAAATAGTTCTCCCTTTTTAAATATCTGTTTTTCATAAAACAGGCCAACTTTGTGTTTTAAAGGGTATGCGTACATTGCTTTGTAACCATATGTCTTCAGATCATACAATTATCTGCAAGTGGCAGTTAATTTATATAACTTCACAGATATTCTAATTTTCTAATCCTTTCTTACAATGAGCAACAAGACGGCAATACAGAGACTGAAGACTATGGACTAAGTTTTCTGTTGTACCATTGTCAACTGTGGTCTGCAAAGACATTGACTGGTGAAGTATTTACCTCCTCAGTTAATCCTGTTTCCGTTGGGAATTTGTGTAGGAGTTGCATGATCTGGCAGTTATGTAATCTGGCAGCTACATTTACAAGTAAATAAGATGCTAAACCCAGTGCAGAATAAGAAAATGGTTTTCACTACCAAGTATCAAGACCATCAGCACTGATTCAGAGGATGAATCAGAAGTGGTTTGAAAGCCCCAAAGTAAATCAAGAGAAGACTCAAAAGTAAGATATCCTTAATGGTTTCTCTTATTTTACAGTGAGTCACCTGCTTCTCTCTGTGTCTGATCATTTTGATTTATTACTTATTTTTATACCTGTAACAACATTCTTCATTTTGCATCTATTTTTGTCTGTCAAATGTCAAGCCCTAAATTAGTCTCTTTCTTCAGTCATCTCCATCGCAGAAGCTCACCTCCTAGACATGCAGCAGAGGAAGGGAAACAACATATTGTATGACAACCTGGCATCTAGCATTGCTGTCTTCAAAAAGCTTTTTAGCTTGCTGTCTTTCCAGGTGACTGCTCAAACAAGATACAAAAATGCATAGTGAAGTTTTATATGAATATTAAAGGGACATAACCTTTACCTGGCTAATACCATTCTTTATTAAACTGGTGACTTTGGCAGACAAATTGATGTCAGGGTTCCTGGATTGTCTGGACCAATTTGAATGATCCTCAGAGGCTAAGAGAATCAAATGAGGTTCAAGTTGCATTGAGAAAATTAATGTCCAAGAATTCAGATGCACTGTTTGTGTCCGGGAGGACATAACAAAGAACTTAAAAGAAAACCAGTAACTACAATTAAGATCTGACTCTACCGTAGAAAAGCATGTGGAATTCTATGCTATACCTAAGCAAGAAGGAAAAATAAGTTTCTGGCTTTCCAGATCACAGTCCTCAAAGTTACAGTCAAGTCTTTCCCCTGTTTTTGCCCATCTGTCTAATCGGCTATAAGCCTAGACAGCATTGGAATGGAGTCAGTGTCATTATCCCCTTGCTGTAATTGGCATGGCAGGATGGAGCAGCATGTACAGCCCTCTCCTGGTGTGAGAGAAAGAGTGAAGAGAAACCAAAGCAAGTGAGCCAGATGTCACAGAGACCCTAAGAAGTGTGCTGGGATCCAGAGGATGAGTGAACAAGCTGTCTGCTTTCACTACAGAGAAGCTATGTTTCTTCCCATCCTCCATTTTCTTTCTTTTTTCCAATGCATATGACTTTGTTGCTGTTGGTTTTGCACCTCTGACCAAAGGTGCTCTATTTCAGTAACTCTGAGTATGAAGCATTCTACCTTTGATGAGCCTTCCCCTTTTCATGTGTTAGACGATGTTACCAGGAGAACATGAGGGAACAAAACTGTGTAAATGGCAATATAGAAGCATGAAAGAAAGAAAAGAACTTAATAAAAACTGAATGATCATTTTGACAGTTTCTTAATCTTTTGGGAAAATTTTCTTTGGTTTGTGTCTCTTTCTAAGAAGGCCAGATCCCATTACAGTTGTGGCTGGAAACTATTCATACTTGGCCTTTAGACCAAAGAAACTGGTACAAGAAGCAAGAAGGACAATAATTTAATTTTGTGTTATACAGTACAATACAACTCTGATCTATGCTAGGACTTTTAAGGTTGAATGCCCGTAGTGGAATCAAACTGTTGCATAAGTTGGATAACTCTCGGGACTGCAGTACACCTTGGTCTATAACAACCTTCTAGGTCAACCCAGAACTCTATCAGACCTACTGTGCCTGTTTTTACCTTCCTCCTGATCCTTGATGCTGCATTTCAGATTTTACCTGGCAGCCTAGCCAGCACTGAGAGGTGAAACACCACTACAGTAGTATTGAGTTAACTGTTAAAAACCCAATTAAAAAAAAGATGAAACAAAAAGAGAAATTGTACTGTGATTTTCTTTCTATTTTTATATGAAACACTGCTTTTGGTTTCATCCTTTTTCAGATTTCACTTCTAGTGTGCAACATCCAGAGTTTGTTTCAGACCTCAGCAGAAGTGTAGCATCCATAACCATTTAAATAATTCCAGAGTCCTCTGTTCAGAATGTACAGTGTAACCATACGTGTTCCTCCAAAATCAAAGGTGAAAGAGAATTAAATAGGTTCCAGATGGAGTGGACTTTAGCTAAAGAGGAAAAGTCAGAAGCTTAACCATATGATAGACCTAGAGGCAACTCCAAAGCTGCCAGAAGCTGCCTTTGGAGTCTGCCAAGGAGACAGATGCTCGTGCCAACAGTGCGTAGATTGGCATCATTTATATCACATCAGGCCTCATGCTGTCATGATGCCACAGTGCAAAGTACTAAGTCAGACAACTAATATTTAGAAAAGAGCAGTTATGCTGCATATATTTAGATTATATATCCAGTAACAGTTTTCATATTATATTTACCCTTTTGGATCTTGACTTTTAAGATATGAAAGCATGTCTTATCTTACTGTATTCATTTACCTCTTAACGAAAACTTCACAAGCACATCAAAGCATAAACTAAACCTTTAATTGTTATACCAGTGCAAAACCTTGCCATAAGTAGTGATCAAATACTTGATAATAATGTGGAAACTAGGTCTTCCACCTATAACGGAATTCCCCACAAGATCCAGAGAATGGTTTGGGTTTTTTTCCTCCTTATTCTCACTTTAAAAAACCAGAATATAAAGTGCAAAGCTGCAAAGCTATAAACACGCAATACATATCTAAAAACTGTTTTTTGTTTAGTGTATTCACACATTGCTCCTAACTTTATGGTCTATCACTTGGAACATCTTTCTGTCTGAAAATAAATTATGCTCTGTATGGAGCAACAAGCCTAACCTTAGGCATCCAGCAGCATAGAACTGTACAGATGTATTACAGCAAATATCCATATTGCACGCTGTGTCATGGCATTTGAACAAGTGCAAACTCTTGCATGCAATTTTGGACACAAACTGGTTCAAACATGTCTTGTTTAGAGATCACTGTGCTGAGACTTCAGGTTTGATTGCACAGTCTGTTAAAAGCATACAGTACCATGGAGTTCTCTGAATATACCTAATAACTATCAAAATCCAACATTAGTACACAAGTTCTGAACAAAGTAGGGTGCAAATGGATAGAAAGCACTGTCTCAGCACACAGTAAATCACTGACATCAGAAAAGAGCACTGCAGCTCTGAAATACATCCATAGCAGGAAGGATAAGCTTTGTTCTCAACAGAGATCCCACCACAAAGTGTGTTAAAATCTACCTCTCCCTGATTGAGAACCTGAATAAACATTGACAATTATTTAACAGCTGTTTAGGCAGCATGTTTACATATCCTGGGGACTGTGCGATCCAAATATTGTGATTTCATTAAGGAGCTTTGTCCTAAAGAAGCTGAGGGATTGAGACTTCTAAGAACCCTAGAGCGACATGATAATTTTCCTACTGCTCTACCTGGACTTCACAAGGGATTGACCTGGAAGTTACCTTGCAGATGGTTTACTACTATAGAAGTCCTCCACAGCGTGGTAAAACAGGATGGTCCTGGGAAAAAAAGATAAAAACAGTGTATCACTACTCTGTCAGACACTGCATAAGAAACAACAACAACATAGCTTTGTTTATTTGAGGATTTTCTGATGTATTTCCTTGCCTTTCTATTCCTAACCACTCATTAAAAATCCTATGTTGTCCATGCATCAGCAAAACAAGAATCTTCATACCAATGCATTTTTGCTGAATGCCAGTATCCCCCTCACATGCCACAGAAAAGTACAGGTTTGCATCAGCTACTAAGTTCTCCATCTCTCCCAAAAGAAATAACTGTATCTAACCTGCTAGCTTCCTAAAAAGCTACAACTAAGCATCTCCATCCCACTTATTTCATGGCCAAACATTCTACTCTCAAATCCCTGTACACTCTTGAGAGTCTTTTGACACCATTCAAAATATGCATTTCATTTGTGTAGGCATATCAGCAAAAGCTCTCATGGTAAACTGTGACTAGAAAGCTGCATGACTGTGGCAGCTGGAGCCCAGATAACACTTTTGCTGGATTTATTGACATTTGGAAGAGGCAAAGGAGTAGTTTCAAGAACTAGTTTCAAGAACTGATGAAGTCAGATAATTTTGAGTGAGTAAAGTATGTTTGGGATTAGTATTTCTGGGATGAATAGCTCTCCTTCTCTGCAAACTCAGATGACACTTAGGACCCAATATACTGCTCACTTGATGTTAAAATATATATTGATCCCAACTAAGCAGCCAGATTTTTTTTCCCACAAGATATTCTCTATAACATGTGCCATTTTGAATACAAAAAATATTTAAACTAGATATATCTTTCCCAAACATTGTAAAAGTAAAAAAATCTACTTTTAAATGATAAATGTAGGATTTACATAACAGATATTTGAAAAGAATGCAACATTATATCTGCTTAATCCAATCAATTCACATTCAGTTACTTTAAAGTGGCAGAAGTTACAAATGAGTGGATTTAATCTCTTCGGAGTTCAAATTTTCGTTCTTTACAAATAGTACAATCCTGAAAAAAACACATTATTATTTCCAATACTAAATATGAAAGTAATAGTTCTCTTTGCTAAAATTGACATCCATTTTCTTCAGGAAAGCAAACTAAAAAACTTATTTGTGTTTCAGGAATTATGTCTGCTCTGAATCACATCAGTCAAAGGAGATGTTTGGCTGTTGTTTCATGGAAAGCATCTTTCTTACATCTCACACTTAACCCTCTGCAAATTACACAGCATTTAAAAAGTACAAGTAACACCAAAAAACTCGCCCAAACGCATAGAAAGCAGAAAGGATGCTATACACAGGAAAGTACAAATGGCATGGAAAAAATCACAGTGTCGTGGAAAAAAAAATTATATCAAAAAGGCAATTCAGGTACTTCTGTATCTTTTCTCTGATTGCAAGGCCACAATGATGGTAAATAGAACTGATTTAAATATCAAACAAAAGAATTTTTTTCATTCCATCCTACATCAATTTATCTGTGGAACTAATTGCCATATAGCACTGTGTAAGACCAGCTAGAAGAAAATAAATGTATATTTAAAATGGGTAGAAAACAATCATAATGAAATGAATTACAAATGTGCATATTAATATAAATTCTTGATGAAAGATGTAAGCCATCCTTTCAGTGACTACAAAACATTTCCGTAAGTGCTATTTTCATGCTATACAGTATACTTTATTCTGAAACACATAGTACTGGCCACTGTCAGACAAAGAACTGAAATAGATGCACTGCTAAGTAGATAATTAACATAACTTAGACTACCTAAGTTTTGAGAGGTGAGGGCAGGCAGGAGGGAAGGAGAAACACAGAAAGCCAAACACTCCTGTTTTTCAGCCACTGTGGAAACTCACAAATGATTTTACTTTCATCAATAACTGAATAACAGTCTTTTCAGTCTTACAAAAACCCATTTAAGTCTGATATATTTTTGACACTTACAATCAAAAGAGGGAGTTTAAGAGAAGGCTTTGTCCAGTTTCTTAACTAACCCTCTATCGGACCAGACCACTTACTCCAAAGTCAGCAGTCCATACACAAAACTTTCCCTTTGCAATAATGACCATGTACATTGCTGGTGGCAAAAAAAACCCATCTTCTGAGCTGTGACATAGCCTCTCCTCTACCAGGATATCTCCCAACCAACAACAGAGGAGGACTCTGGGCAAGTCAGCCAGGAACGGGGACCTTCTTGCTCTCATGCTAGTCTGTGTGAACATGGGGAAACAGACACTTTTGGAGAGTTCTTCCTTGATTAATACCAACAGATAAGCCCCTGAAGTCACTAAAAATCCAAGAGCCAAATAAGCCCTAACAACTGAATTCAATGAAATATTATAACCATTCCTATCTTCCTTCTACTTCCCGTTATCATACAGATAAACAAAAGGACAGGATTACTGAGTCAGAGCAAAGGTTCACTGAGCTCATTCTCCTTTCTCCATGAACAGCCACAAAGGAATGTCTTGTGATGAGTGTAAGGCCAGGCCAAGCACACACAGTTTTCTCCCTTCATGCATTCTCAGCCTTCAACCATTTTCAGCTCAGCAACCTGCTCGGCTCCACATCATCTCTTAATAACTCTCTCAGGACTTCCTTGGCATGAACTTGTCTGGTCTCTTCTGAGCCACTATGAACATAGCCAGAAAATAAAAATGATAGTTTTCGTAACTTCTGAGATTACATGGTTATAAAGCATTTAAGTATGACTAAATCATTACTGAAATCTACTCACTACTGAAGTGGCCAGAGTTAATAACACAGTTCCTGTTGGTTGGATAAGTGCTAAGTCTGCTGCTACATTTATTCACATACTCATTATTTTTTGCATTGTACCTAAATATCTGCATCCTCTTGTAGACCAAGAGTCCTCTATTCTGGTATAAATCAGAATAACCTGATTTTCCAGATCTGCTTTTGTGCAATTGCAATGCAGGACCTCTAAATTACAGACCATTTTCTTTTGTCTTAGATTGCTGCTGACCGAGATGAAGTTTAAACAGTATGACAGTGCATATGTAATATAAATAAACAAGTTAACACATTTATAAGATCAAAACCTTTAGAGAAGAAAATATTTTAAAATACATAGTTGAGTATAATTTTACTACAATGACAAGGAACTGGTAGCCTGCCATTACTAATTTGGAAGATAATTCAAACTGGTGGGTAGTTCTACTGTTTTACTGAGGAAAGTAAATTCTACATAAGTAACTATAAAGTTGTAGTTACCAAACTATTTGTGCAACAAGATCATTTTTTAGGAATTCCTAGGAGATAGAAAAAGAAAGAAACTAAGGCTGTCTAATCAAAATATGAAACTCCCAGTAGGAGAAGAAAGCTTCAACCTTCCAGATATAAAACATATTACATAGCATTCACACTTGAGCAATTGATAGAATGGTTTCGAGAGACAGCCATGCAGTCAGCAGAATAGATAACCTTGGGGGAAAAAAAGTATATGAAATTTCTATCCCTCCAGGTATTATTCATTTGCTGAAACTGGAGGAGCAAAGATCCAGAACTTTAGACCATTAAGACTACAAAAAAATGCGATTAGCTCATATGCAGAAAATTTAAGTTGTCTGTAGTTTCTTATGAAACTTCAGAGGGAAAAATCTCATTTTTTAATAATAGCAAATACCAAGTTATCTTATTTTAATCAAGGTGTTACTGCAGTCAGTTAGCAATCATGACTGATCTTTTAGTTCGAAAAGTACAACATGGTTTTTCAATAGATACTGTCAATTCTTTAGGGCCCAATCCTATGACAAAAGCTTTTCTGTTGTCTCCATAGGTTTTGTATTAGGCCTTTAGTAAACTGAAATGAAACAAAATCCCAGAACACTTGTGCATGTTGCCATTTATCAAACAGCCAACTAAAACAGCATTCAGTCACAGGCTTTCTATCATCTCCAGCGAAATATGGTCCAAGTGGAATGTAGGATCAAATTGAAACACTCACTGTACAATAGAGAAAAGAAATACGCCATAGCACTAGGCATACTATGAGCAATAGGAATATTAATTATGGTCATACAGGAAAAATATGTAGCCCTTATCCTGTATAAAACCCTTGAATGAACCAAACTACATTCTGGTGTCAGATGCTGGCAGTTGTAAGACTGAACTACGACTTTTTTAATCTCAAGATTAGCCAATAACTTTTAAAGAAATTCAGAGAAAATTGCCTTTTGCCAGTTAAATCTCCTTATTCTACTTGTTGGAGATATTCTTCTTCCATGCTGAGTGCATAGATAATTTCCACTTCACTTCTATAGCATACTTGTCACCCACATTTGATGGGAGAAATGTATGTAATGTAAGAAAGTAAGAACATATGCAAACCACAATCAGATCCCAGTGAAAAAACCTGAACTCTTGAAGAAAGAAATATGCAGATACATGCAAATTTTCTCCATTTGACCAAGAATTTAGGAATTAGGAATGAAGAACATATGTCACTCAGATAGGATTCCTACAGTTGCATTAGGAGTTGCTAGTCATAATCTTGCTAGTTCAAAAAATCATGCCTGGGCTCCCACCACCATTCCTCCTGATTGTTATTTCTGCTTAGCCTAAAGAGCACAAGACCCCTTTTGTTAAGTATCCAGGGGTCCCTTTACAAAACAACATATGAAAAAAATATGCTGTCCCGCACTAACATTTTTTTCTCCATTAAGGTCATTTTTGTTATGTCCCAAGATACTGTCCCAGGCTATTTTCCTGGACTGTCTTGGATTATTGCTATAGCATATTGGAACAATTAAATCCAGAGAATATGTGGGCATTTGTAGCTGGATATGAATCTTCAGAACGAGTGATTGGTGTGGAGGAATAGAAATTTCATACGAGTTTTTTCCCCAAGGTTATCTATTCTGCTGGCCATGTGGCTGCCTCTCTAAAGCATTCTATCAATGGCTTATGTGTCAATGTTATGTAATAGCTTTAAATCTGGAAGGTTGAAGCTTTTTCTACTGGGACTTTCATATTTTGATGAGACAGCCTGCTACTAGAGTTATTTACTTGTCTTTTAACTGAGGTAGTCACAATTTAGGAATAATTTAGTTTTGAGTATTTCTGGAGCTCCTGCTAGTTAAAACTTTGAAAAGCGCCCATTTCAGCTTTTAATTGGGAATGGTTCCACAGCTCACCTGTATTTAAAACACATTAGATAAAATATTCCATACATCACAAAGACAGAAATGACAGATTATTATTAACATTACAGCCTGCTGACACATAAAAAGCGATACAAATATCCACATCAGTCAGTCTGTATACAAGTCAAATCACTGAAGTTCTACTTACTATTATTAGGAAGCATGCAACAGAATAGTAAATACCTGCCTTAAGACAAAGATTTTCCTTTCCTTTTTTATTTTAAGCCTTTTAATAAAAGAATGTCAATAATTCCACATACTACCCACCCTAGAGAAAATGTTGGAAACAAATATTACTGTATGTCTGTTGTACAGTAAGATTAATTAGGACTAAAACTTAGGATGAAATCCTACCAGATAATTTTTTGTTCTCCCCACATGCTATGATTTCTATATTTTGATTAAAGTCTTTTGCCATTCTTTAAAGCTAAAGTCTGCGAGAAGCTATTCACTAACTCTGAGTTTATGAATCTGAAATAATGAAATCATGTCTTTTCTTGTTTTAAAGTCTACTTGATCACTAAGGATTGAAAAGAAAAATCAGTGGGCCTTTACTATAAGGCTTTCAAAAGAAGACATAGAAACTGATATATCAGATGCTTGATAAATGGCAGATTGCCAAAGAGTCATCCATATGGCTCTCCAGATAATGTTTGAATATGATGAAAGTTTTCGCTGATTGAAAAGTCTACAGTTTCAGATGCTTTCCTCACACCCTGGAACTTGTATTTATAAGACTCAATTCAGAACAAGTTTTCCATGCAAAACATATTCTCATCTGGCCAGAAGATGGTCAATTATTATCATAGCATTCATCCATGCTTTCCAGGCTCTTCACAAGTCAAGAAATTATTCTTGCTGTAAGAATCAACTCTCCCTGTAAAAGCCACAGCATAGAATCAAGAAAGGTTCAACTCTGCTAACATATCATGAAAATATATCCCACCAGATTTAAATACCAAATCTACAGGAAGAGATTTATTACAAAATGGGCAAATATCCATTTATTTTAAAAGTCACTCAAGTTTCCTAAATGACATATCAAGTGGATTGTTTGATTTGTAAGTGAAAACAGTCATAATCTGACCCTAGTTTGACACTTTAGTGATGCAATGGCACAAAAGAAGTCAGTGGAAGTTGCAAGCACACAGAATCACTGGCTATCAGGCTCTCAGTGTAGGAACTCAGGGTGAAAGAAGGAGGATGTTTGATGAAGCCGAGAGGGTCTTTGACACTACTGTTTATATCAATGGCAACATCAAGTTTGTTACTGTATATATTTTTTAAGAGATAACACTAAGTGTTCATGCTGTCATCTGCTTAAGTACTTTTTTGTAACACTGGGTATTGCTAAGATTGTTTTACAGCTGCTTAGGAGGGCAAACAGCTGATTTCCTAGATCTTAAGAACTCCTAATTTTCAGAATGAACATAATACTTTATCTACTATATATTATTTTCATGCTTATACTTTTAAACTGAGTATGCTGTCTTCTACTTCACAGACCTCTCTCCAGCACATACAGATGTCCCAGCAGCAGAAAATGTAGTAAAGACTACTTGCATTTCAGGCATTTTATGAGGTTAAAGGGGGAAGAATACAGTGCCCTAATTCAAACAAAGAGTTTAAATGCGATTAAATGGCAAGTTAAGGAGCGTAGCAGAGTCCAGGTTACATATTGACTTAGATTCAGTGATTTTAGAGTCCATGTTTGAAAAATTAAGTCTGCTACCTCTAGTTGAATAAGTTTATACTTTTGCTTTGGTTTATGCTTTAGATTCACATGAGGTGTATCAAGTATGATTCTTTTTGTTTTTCACAATCCAATTGTTTTTGTTAGAAACAAATCCAATTTGTTTATTAATCTCTCAAATATGTCAAATGGATTTTTTAATTGAGAAGTAATCACATTTTGCCTTATAGTGTCTTTGTTGATTTCATAAGCTTATCATCAATCCTTTGGTGATTTCTCACCTGATAAAGAAATAACATATCTAATTAATCATGTTGTGTAATAACAAATCTCCTATTTAGAGGTACAATAATTAGATTGGGAAAGTGCTAGGAAAACAAGAAAATTATTCCCCAAGGTAGAGGGATTGTGGGTTCTACTTGAAAGGAAGATACGCAGTTTGCAAAGTTGATTAATTAGTTTTAAGAGGATCTCAAAAAGCTTGGTACTTTGAAGTATGCAATCAGTTTGAAAGAAAAAATCTGTGCTACAGAGATACCTTGTACCAACTTTCAAAATATTATCTGTGGCAAAACACAGCATTTGCTTTGCTATATGAAAAACCTGTTTTCACTTTTGGAGACACAGTATGATAAATTTTGGCAAGCTGAGTGATTTCCTATCTATGATTCATTTGGCAAGGCAGAAATGCTAAATAAGAAGCTTGTCTTGAATTTACATACCCCATCCATACAGTTTCAGCTGCAGCAGCTGAGAGTAAAGAAGATGCTAGTTCAAGTGAGAAGTCTTTTTGGACAAGAGTCTGTAATGAATCACACTTAAAATATGTGGTCATTCTCCAACATGTGCATATTTTTATCATTCTTATTAGACATCCAAAAAATGTAAAAATCTCTATACATCTCATTTTGAGACCTGTGGCAGAGATGAATAGATAGTTTAAATGAATGATTTGAAGCTGACAACCTCAGCAAACTGTGGTTCAGAGCAACTGTGAGCAACACAGCTGTGGCATCATGCTGAAAATATCACCCTATCTGAACATATGTACAAAGCTCAAGAATGAATGAATTGTGTCCTGGAGGGGAAAAAACAGGATAAGAACACTAAATTTGTAAAAGAGTATCTGAAAAGTCTCTTCATTATAGAAGATCAAGAATTCTCCTCTAAAAAGTAACAATATAATGAAGAGAGTCAAACACAGAGGAGTTGCTGAATTCACCAGCTGTTTTGAACTTCCATTTTCCCTTTCTCAGGGCACAAGTTGAATAAACATTACATTTCTGCCCAAATAAATAAAATAATAAAATGCTAAAAGTACATGAGGAAGAGTCTTACAGTTTCAAATGAGAATCTGGAAGAGCAATAGAACATTATGGATCAATAGTTTTCTATCATTTGCCTATTAGAGAAGCTCTTTGAAAAAAAGACTTTTTGTTTTGGCCAGCAGTTGGCGTGTGATTTGAGCTATTCAGCAGTAACAAAACAAAATGAGATAGAAGCTTATTTTTACTTGTTTCATAACTTTTCAAAGATATAAACCTTTCTCAAATATGTCATATAGTTAACTGATAAATAGTAAAAGCAGCAGCTCAAATTCCTCAGACTTTTACTAATTTCGTTATTCTCTCTTGACCTTTAGAAATATGCCTATTCTCACTTCGAAAACACGAAAGAACTTTTTTTTCCCCTCAGTTTTTTAAATGTGAGGCACACCAGCCCATCCTTACAAGATTATCCTGCCTCATAACACAAGACATGCTTCACGTGGGATACAGCAAAGCTATACCATATATAGGTTATATCTGTATAATTTCATGGCCTACATTACTTTTCCTTGTCTGTTCTGGTGATTAAATCCTGCTTAGTAGGAATTCTGCAGGACTTCCTGATATATCATCATCAAAAGGTCTATTATTCAAAACTAATAATTGTCATAATCTTACAAATGACAGTCAATAGAAATTGGACATAATAGAGAATTCTGCAAAGGTTATAAAAGTTCTAAAGTCAACACAGCCCTAGACTCCCACCCTACTATTGGGTTCTTCACTTCTACTCTTCAAGTTCTAGAACTAATATTTTAATTGAAGAAGTCATCACGTTTTTTGCATAATCCATTTTAGACTGTTTAATCCTAAATGTATTTTTCTTTCAATCTCTTCCATTTCAAGAGCAGGCTCCTTAGAAAGATCAAACTCATCTTTCATACTCAGTTTTAATGTTAATTAATTTCAATGTATTGTCAGATCCACATGAATAGTAAAATTCTCATATTAGAGTCTGTGACTTTGTAGCTCACTACTGAATGCAGGCCAAGCCATCAGTCACAAAACTCTCTATGATCTATGGCAGAAAAAATATTCTCTTAAACTAGAGGATATGTTACCAACAATGCTACCAGATGATACCCAACAACTTGAGAGGCTCCACAACTATATACTACAAAGTCTCATGGATTTTCTTCTTTGTCTTCTAAAATGTGCTAGTTTTCTAATAGACCCGTCATTATAAAACATTTTTTCTTTTCCCTTCCCTGCCTCCCCCGCCTCCTTTTAAATATTTTTTAGTCTAGAAGAAACTATTCAAAATCTGTGAAGTTCAAAAACTGACAGTTAGGTTCAATATTCTGAAGGCAAATCTAAAGTGTCCCAGACTCAAAACTTTCTGAGATCCCCAATCCTAGCTGATTATTTCATCTAATTGTGAAAGTAGGAAAAATAATCTTTATAGAAATTATTTGAAAGAATAAATTTGCTTTTTATGTGTTATAACTTATCTGGATTTAGAGTCCTAAAATACCCATTCTCTAAACAAAACGGGCCTTAACCAGTCATCTCCTCTGCACCTTTTCAAAGTACAGAATGTTATCTTTACGCTGCCTGTCACAGAGAGAGTTTGTGAAATATTTATTCTATTTCTTCCTGGTTATTTTAGAATCCCTAAAAAAAATATTCATGCAACATTATTTCAGTTAATATAATCTGCAAATTCCTGCTATATTTCATTCTATCAAGTAAACATTCCTTGACTTTCTCTCTCATGTCACACACTCCGGCAGCTGTGTCCTTGATGAATCTAGATAGAAATTAGTTTAGATCTGATACCATTCATCTTCTTTGCTAATTTTAAACTTTCTCTTCTCAATTCAAACATCTCTTCATTCAGCTATTCCTGATATCCATTTATTGGCAAATACAGTAGTCCCCAGCAGCTGGCAACATGAATTATACCTATTTATCCTAGAAATGGGCTGGCACTGCAAAACTTAAGACTGGTTGAAAAACAGAGAGAGATGACAGAGGTGACTGTGAGAACTGTAATAAGTGCTCGAATTTCTAGACAATCAATTTATGTTACTGTTAGTTAATAGAATGTTAATAAACGTATTTTTCTAAGCTCAGAAAAATGAAATTCAGTTCAAAAATTCTCCACATACATAGCTAATCCTAATGTTCCTACTTTTTAACAGTTAGGTATAAACTTTATATAGTCTTCTCAATAACCTTCTACCCTCTTTCTTATAATTACATGCAGTGCAGTCACCCATCAACTGAAACAAATGAACATTATTTTTCAGGTTCATGGTTGAAAACAGGATGGCATTGTCTCTATCATAGATTACCAGTCTGTTAAAATTTCTCTTGTGTGCTGCCACTTATTTTAATAATAGATATGGAACATTTCTTGTTTCCTAAATGTTTAATATGGACTGACTGCTCAGAGGTGCTATCTTGTGAAATCATTTGCTTTTACATATTTCAGTGTTTTAAAAAAATCCCTGTTTTAATATTTGAGTGAGGATGTGATGAAAATCCCTCCACTTGGACACAGATACACCTGCAGAAGTCCACGGAAGTACTGAAGATTCCAAATTAATTTCTTTTACTAACATGATAGACAGTTATGGTGGAAAAAGGGTATGAAGCTTTCCTTATATGGATGGAGAGAGCTCTCCTCATGTTAGGTGAAAGGATGGAGAGAAGTTCTGGAGTTATAACATTGTTATTCTCCAAACCGGTGGCAATTAGACTGAGAACAACAGCACAAGGTTTTGTGGCTCCCTTTTGTTTCAGAAAAGCCTATTTGCTGGAAGGAATTGCCCATATGGTTTTACTAAGGCTATGCTGGCATGGGGCTAAGCACAGTCAGAAAAGCCACAGTATGGAGATGCTAACCCATCTGATGAAGGGCATTGATTTGTGGTTACAGTCTAGATCAGGTATCTCTTTTTCTTTGCAGATTTTTCTTTTTTTTCCCAGAAAATTCCTCATTTCTACTTCTTATGGTAAGAAATTAAATTAGGAGAAATTCTCCTTTGATTTTTTTAAAAATAGAAACGCTAAATATGTCCAAAGAGTAGCTATACTCTTATACTTCTCCACATCCTACTCTCCCATTCTTACTATTTACTGTTTGTTATCAAAATGAACTATATCTATGAGAAAAAAAATTTAAAATCAATTATTAGCGTCCTAGAAACACCAAAACTTTATAATCAATGATCCACTACCCAAGTTGAGGTATACCAAGGAAATGTAAAAGGTTTCTATATATTTCTTTTTTTTATTCTATCCTACAAGAAACAATGAAAATAAAAAGCATCTTATAATAGAACCTGCAATCACACTGGAGCTGCCACAGATACAAATAAATAAAAGGGTCCAAAGAAAAAGTTGTTACTATAAAACCGTACAGTTGATTACACTCCATCCAACAAATAAAACCCAGTTAATATTGGCTCCTTCTTGATGAACGCTAAATGCAAATAGAATAAACAGGCATCATAACTGCCACAATTTTGTTAAAATAAATACAACTCAGGGCCAAGTCTCCTGGCATATGTTTATGCTATATATTGCAGGCAGATGTAAGCACATTCTGCCTACCCTCTGAGCCTGGAAAAAAAAAAAAAAGCTATATAACTGCAGTAGCATGATGTGATGCCTACATTAATAAACCCTGCTGAGAGGCAGCTTTATTTGTGTAGACTTGCTGCTGTGCTAACACAGTTGCATGGTTTTCTTTTAGCTCAGAGCTCACACAGAATAATCCCAGATGTATGGTATAAACGTACCAATGGTTTAAATTCACCAAAAAAAAATCTCCACATTTTTATAACCATTATATACTAGAACCTGTAATCTGCTTGAAGATGTTGCATGTAAAATTCCACCAGCCAACTGCCATTCCTACTGAAATGATGCTGTTTGTACAAAACTTACTGACATGAGAAACATAATCATATTAAAGCAGATCTGTCTGCAAGGCTTTATCTTGCTGCAATTTATCAGTGTATTATTATATTCTTATTTATTATGAAAAGTCATTGTCATTTTAATATAGTACTGAGAATGAAGCATATTTAAAGATTATGATAGGCAACAAAAAAATCTTATTAATATCAAATATATTTTATAATTAGTGCTGATCACTTTTCCAGAACTTGCAGTAGATGCATTTTGTGTTTCTAGGAAGCTGACTAATTGCAATCAGAAATTATTACACATATACACAGAGGAACACATACACATTTATATAACTGATTTGAGGTATATGTACCTTATTTTAACCAGAAAAACTACCCCACCCAGCAAATTCCAGTCCTCACTAGATTACACTTTCTCACTACATAGGCCAGCTTCAAAGTTTCAACCACTACATTTTTTAACATACTAGAAAAGGGACAAAACAGCCAAGAACTCTTCCCTCCACGCTGTCAAATAAAAAGGTTTAGGTGTTTGTTTCCTTTTTTTTTATTTTTATTTTTTAATGCAGGCAGAAATCTTCTAACACACTCTTTAAAACAGGCCTTATAATAGTCTATGCAGAAATTATAGATTTCATGTCAGCCCTTCAAAACAAATGTTAAACTGTAAAAGGTCCGAAATCCATTGTTACAAACCAATGCAAACTGAAGTGTTTTTTTTCTTATCTTACTCCTAACTATCTCTGTAATATTTCCTTTCTGCATTAACATTTTCACTAGACAAAGAAATGCTAATCTAGCCCTAATATAGAATTTAACGTGTATGGACTACACTACGGATTGATTTAGAAAATCATTCATTGCACACTAATTAAAACCATCTTTTTCTGTTTAATTATTGGTCTCTAATGATATTAGATGAAGACAATGTATTTCTCAAGGAGTTGACAAGTGCATATTCTTTGGCAACAGTGAAAGCTGTCATACACTCGGTGGCTTCACTTTTCTTTCAAAATTATGCTGGAAGAAGCACTTCTGCAATGCCTTGGGAAAAAATAAAATAAAAGTAGTGAACATCTGCTGATATTGATTTTGTGAATCTGAAACTTTATGAAACCATAGATGGGATGCATTTGACGAGCATTTTTCTGGAACACTTTCAGACTTAAGCAAACAACATCTGTTAATATTGATTTTTGGGTTACACTGAAACTTTCAGAAGAATTACAATCAGCGGGTGATTGAAAAGTGTTGCTATATATGTTAGAAGATCAAATACTAAACAAAGGTTTAAAGGATCTGTTTGCCTTTAGCTTCATTAATAATCTACAATCACTCCCCTCTAGAAGAAAATAGAAAGAATAAAGGTGAGAAGAACATTTGCTTTATTTAACACAGTAAATGATGAAAGAATAAAATTAACATACATGAAAGTTGGTGGAAATATCCAATGCAAAATTTTTCAGTTATACAGCTGACATAAACATTTCCAAAACTACATAATAATAATAATAATAATAATAAAAAAGTCCATAGAAAATAAATCATCATGATAGCTGAAGAATCCTGTTTTGAACAGAGTTCTTGCAAAAAAGGAAATTTTTTTCCCCCCAATACTCTATAGCTTTTGGATCATTAACCAAACAAAGTAGTACATTTATAAATCGTAACAAGAAGATTTAAAATTCCTTTTGTTGATGAACATATCAGTCTTGGTTTACTGATGCTTAAGGTATCGTTAAGTTTGAACTTTTCCATTTTTCTTTTAAGTGGCAGTTTCCTTTAATATTGAACTTCTAGTGAAATGACCAATTTACTCAGCAGTCTTTGATTTAGTAAATGTTTCAGTACAATTAAAGTACCCACTGAAATATCAATATGATGCTTTTTCATATTTCACTTTTATAATGCTTAGTTAACACCAGTCCTCCTGCAGCAACTAGGTATTCACAGATGTGGTATTTTATGCAATGTTAGTATACAAAAACTATGGAACGGCAAATATTATGGGAAATACATCAATCATGTACAATTAATAAAAACAGTTCTACAATAGAACATAGTTTTTAAAAAACTGTTTTCTGATGCAACTGGACTTGCCAGTTATTGAACAGAATTAAATCTCCTTCCCATGACCAAGGTAAGAATCACATGGAAGAATGTACTCTTCTGCCAACCTCCTACATCTCTTCCAGTCATAGATTAGGCCTGGATATGAACAGATAATGGTACTAATGAATCAACTTCAGCTAGAGGTCATACAACTTACATATGCTGTCAGGTTTTGGCAAAAGTCCTCTGAATGCTACCACCTGTCTAAAAAATAAGTCATTTCTTCACAGAAAATATTTCAGAGGACAAAGTATTCAATTCTATAAATTTACATTTTCACTCAAGTTTATGCTGCTTCTCTGTCCTACAGAAATTCTATTTGCACTTGAGAGATTTCTTGAAGTCAAATCCCAACCATATGGAGGTAGCAGTCAGTTCTATTTATCTTTCACACCATATGAAGTACCACCAGCTAGTCCAGTATCTTGCTGGTAAATCTAAGCAAGACATGGGTAATGTTAGTAGTCAGAAACACTTGACAGCACTGCATGCTTCCTTCAGCGGAGAACATCTGTTTGCAAACCAACAGCCTACCAAGAAAAAATTCAGGATTTCTTGCTGATGCTGATAGTTGCCACGTGCCTTGGACTACTATGTGTATATAACACATGTGAACACACAGGCACCTCCTGTGTGAGTGTGTGTGTACTCAAATATGTCTGTCTTGTTCCACAATACAGAATTCCCCAACTCGTGACAATTTTATTGTATGTAATTTATAACTTCTTCATTGCTTAGAACTTAAATTATCCTTAGATTTCTTCAGCCAGTAACAACATATCTGGGGTTTTATGCACCAGCCTTGAAAGAAGCTGCAGCTGGTACAAAGTCTTATCTATCTTGGACTGTTCTGCTCCCCAGGGAGAAGAGAGCTGCCTGCCTTCTCCCAGAAGAGCAAGGCCTTCCTTGGCAGCTGGCCAGCAGCTTCAGACCAGAGTACCACCTCATCTTTGGGCTGACAAAGCTCACCACTTTCAGGACATAATGTAAAACAAGTTTCATCAAAGCAGTATGTCACCAAAGAGGCTTATGCCAGGAGTTACAGACATTTATATGTGGAAAGATAATAGAAATAAACACATATTTTAAGGAAAAAAACTTCCATCACTAAAAAACATTCTGAAGGGTTAATTTTTGAAGAAAAGTCACAATGAAGGTCCTGCATTGAATGCTGGAAGATGCTCAGATAATATAGGCATGGAGTATCTAAGAGATATAAAAGAGAAATGAAAGTTCTTAAGCACTTGTGGAAATACTTTTGTGGTTTATAGTTCATAGCAGCTCTGGCCATAGTCCAGAGTGCTTCTGAGGATCTGAATCAGTCAACATGGCACCCACCATTCTTCTATTCTTCAAACATAACATCAATCAGTCACCAAACAGCACTCCTATTTTATAAGCATACCTTTACAATACAACCATTGCACAAATTAAATGCTTTCATGTTGAGTGAGTTATAATGAAAACCTTAGACAAGGAAAAAAAAAAGCACATTCACTCATGACAGCATTTTGCCCCCATGCTATACAGTGAGAACACAATGAGGACACGAATATTCAAAAGACAGTGAGAATAACCAGGCAGAAAACTCCTACCCACTGACCAAAGCACAATGTACTGTAATGCCTTCAAAAAAATATATTTTTTTAATATATACTCACATCTATATATATACACACACCTATATGTATACCTATATAAATATAAACCTATATATATATACACACCCCAATATAGAGAGGTGTGTGTATATATATAGACATGTTCTTCTTTCAGGCAAGAAGAACATCTCATGCTGTGAAACAGAAATAAAATGAGAGAAACAAGGAAACACTCCATGAGACCACACTTTGTAACTTCACTCTCATATTTGGTCCCAAGGAGATTGACCCATTGGTCTAGACACCATAAAAATTAAAAGATACAACCACGGAAGACAGAAGCATTCCCTGTTTGATCTCCTGTTTCTAACTCATGGGATTCATAGATTTGAAACCAGATAATTTAATACTAATTACTATGTTAGAACTAGGACTGCATTTTTAAGCTAAAGTTCACGTGATTCAAAGCTGACCTTCAGAATAGAGCATTCTGCATTTATACTGTAGATCTTATCTAAAGAAAAGTACATCTTTTGTCAGTAGAAAGCTTGATCAAACTGAAGCCAAAAAGAATGCCTGTTTACTTAAACTACTTCAGTATGCTTAATTACATTTGTTTAGTCTTTTATGGAAATGAATAGAACAATGTAGTCTAAAGGAAAAAAAGGACATCAAACTGTTTTGTGCACTTCATATTAAAGGGCTTCTTATCTGGCTCAAGAACAGTTGGAAGTCTTATTTTATAAGGCATCTTAGAGAGTAATTGAGACACTTCTTGTCACTACTTTTATCTTTCCAAACTACTCAAAGTAATTAAATAAAGACATTGAGTGGCTAGAATAAACTTTTTTAACACCAGCATAGGGAATGTACAGCCATGTGCCTTTTCTAAAAGCCATGCACAAATTCCTTTTCCTCTGAGACATGCTTAAAAACTGTTCAGAGGAACTTTTATTTTCTTAAATAAGTATCGTAAAAGTGGAAGCACTAAGTTACATAACCATTCCTTCTCAGCTATTTATACATACATGTATTTGAAAAGCACATATACGTGTATATGAAAACTAATTTCATATACTAAAATTCATACATACTTTGCTTCGCCTGCTCTCAACCTTGTGCAAAATTGTCCAGCCCCTGAAAAAAAGTTACGTCTTTTGACACTGAATAGTGTTTAGCCAGATGAGGGGGAGCATGTTATTGCATTTGTCCCATCTTCTTTTAACAATGAAACAAGTAACCTCAGGCTGCCATCCATTTACTGATGTAGTACCTATGCACACAAAGCTAATGGGGTCAGAAGTAGAGTGATCTTGTAGGTAGGAAAGTTACTATCCAGTAAGGCCTAATTTTGTGATTCCCATTTCCCTTAAAGAAACTTAGAAAACTTACAAAGCTCTGAACCTTAGGGGCTTCATAAAGTGTGGATCTTCATTTGAACACCTTTATAGAAGGTTTTAGTAAGTGCTCAGATTGAAACATTTAAGGATATGGTTACCAATTTTAATTAGGGGAAAAATTAAGGGAAAAGTACTGGTAGTAGAAAAGGTCAAGAAACTGTTTTAGACTGTTTTGGAATGAAAAATTCCTATTTTATTTTATTTTATTTTAAGCTTGTTGTAGTTGATTTACTTAGATTATATAGTACAACGAAATAAAAGATAAAAGCATTATCTAAATTACTATTGCTGTCATCTTTTAATCAAAGACTTCCACTCACCTGAAACTTCATTCCCCTATTTTTTCAGTCAGAGAATTTCTGAATTAGTGAGTTTGTCCTGCCTGGCATGAAGACATACGTTGGTAACTCAAGCCTTCCCCAGACAGAATTCTTGTCCTTTGCACAGCTCTACTCAAAAGTTAAGCAGGAGAAATGCAACTGGCATTTAGATTCATACTGAGGGCATTGTGTTAACTGTCACAGAGATTAATACAACCTGCAAAAGGCATTATGGTAGCTGGCAGTTAGATTTATATAGTGTGCTTAATGAAGATATACACTGTGTTTAAATGCTTCTGGACATTGCTTCCCCTGCTCTTCTCTCTAGTTTCCCAAAAAGTAGAGTTTGCCAATTATTTGAAACTGATACATCTTTCAGGAAAAAAAATTGAACTGCATGCCTTTTTGCCTACTCCAAATATTTACTCTATTTTCCATGACTCTTGCCATCTGCATACTAAGTATACACATCCACTGTACTGTTTCTAATTCCATAGAATCTTCCCCTATACTTTCTTTAAGGAATATGGTAAAAATCCTCACTGATTAAGTTCAGCAAGACCCTGTATTCAATTGGAAGGTACCTGGCAGTTTGCAGCAAGCGGACTTTGTAACCTTGCAGCTAATAATTTCCCTGCAGATTCTTGGTGTCACTAGGCTGAGCTCTACTGAGATATGTAAAAAAAAGCCTAGAGATGTTACATCAAATAGTTTGAAATAACAGCCCATCTATAGATTCCCATTAGTAAAGTATGTGGGTATTTCATGGACTCAAGAAATATGAAGTACTTTATATATTGGGTTCAGCACACATGAAAAAACTAAGTGTATGAAGTGTTTGTATGTGTGATGCGCTCTGCCTAAAAAAGTATCAAGATCTGACAGCACTAAATAATACAACACTAATATCTCTTGATAAATGTGTGAAATAATTTCCATCAAATGGTAAGAATTCCCCTCAGAACCACTGCTTGAGGTTCTCTGCTATTTCAGGCAGGTGCCACCTTATGGATTATATTTTCTTCATATAGACCCATGATACATAAGAACAAGAAAGAAAATCTTTAAAAAAACACAAAGAACAACAGAGAAAATGTGTTAATACACTGAAGTGACTCTACTGCAACTGTGGAAGGCAGAGTCTTCATATGTACACTTTGGGAAAGTATGGCAAGAATAAATTTCATATAATAAAAAGTAAATGAAAGATGTAACTTTGCTGTTCTGTAACTTCTACTGAAGTTCTCAGAATGATTTATGAATATTTATGAATATTATTTGTGTCTTATAATATCTTTGATATATTCATTTTTCTACTGCATACGGAAAAAAAAAAGTTAAGGCCAAGCATTAAACCCTCATTGTCCAGACATCTACATTTAGACACTCCCTAAGTGACTAGTTTTTTTAAAAATGTTGAGTTGCAAAGGGGGCTTTGGCACAGATCTAGGCAACCTAACTTAGTTTTGTATTATTCTGACAGCTTTCAACTCATTGAATCTTGTTAAAAACCAGGCAATTTTGGTTTCTGAGTTTTTCTCAAGATCAGGTTTTGGGTACAAGGCCTTACACCCATTCTTCTGCTCTAAATACAACACTCAGTGAAATACTTCTTTTCACCACTTGAAATGTCTTCCTTAACATTTTATTGAAGTGTGATTTTGGCAAAACCAAGGAAGCATATTTCATCAAATATTTTTCTAACCAGGTCTGTTTTATGCCATTAGTTTCTTTCATTACTGCACATCAACTATTATTGCAAGTTCCGATTATGTGTTATCCAGGTAAGAATATTCTTCCTAAATCACTTTCCAATTCAAACACTCACATGCATTGTTGGGGTTGAAAATTCCTTTTGAATAGGTATGCCATTTAATTCTACAGTTTGGTAATTTTGGTATCACTATTCCAAGACCTTGAAGAACATATCACCAAGTGACTGTATTTTGAAAACTAAGGCATCAGATCAACTTTCAGTGGATTCTTTTTTTTTTTTTTTCCCCATCTTCCTGATTATCCTTAGCTGATGTAAAATGTAGCTTTGGTAAATAAGCATTTGCATCTATCAAGGACAAATCACCTAGCAAATGTAAACAAATGAATATACAAGCAAAGCAGTAGGTTCATGAAGGAGCAATGCCAATACTAACAGAAAAACATAAACAAATGCAATCAACAAAATAGAGAGTAGCTCCAACAAAAGCTTTTGTTATAACAGCATTTACATGTATATAGTGTGTGAAGTACATTTCATCAACTATTTGAAATAATTTTTACTATATGAAGCCTATTGTTTTCTGTTATCACAATAATTTTTTCCAGACAGTCTTCTCATTCTCTTGCAAATGACAAGCACATAATAAATATCCTTCAGAACATTTTGAAAAAACTACCTTTGCAGACAACAGCTAATTGTGTCCTCTCCTACCTAGAATCTTCTTAAAGATCTTCCAGTTCTTTTGTGCTTTACATTTAAGGGAGTTACAGGTCCTATCTATAAGGAAGGGAGAAGATTAATATAGTAATTAAACAACATTGCACTTTACTAATTTTTATTTTATTCACTATTGTGAAAAAGACAAATTTTTGTCAAAAAGACATAGCATGTCTGAAAAACAACTTAGCCTGGTTTTTTTAAATTTGTTTTTGAGCTAATTGACCTGGAATGCTATCTACCTTTAACTTGGCATTGTTTTTACCTTTAATGAAACTACCACTTTCTAGATCAGTAAAACTTTTATTAAAACACATAGAAAGAAAATGTGAAAAGAATAAAGTCTGACATGTATTTCTGAGTATGATATTAATCAGCAACAATTTTTTACTCTTGCAGTTTCTCTGAAATATGGAATTAAATTTACCTGTGTATTATCTGGTTAATTGATATTTTATTTCCTAATTATAATTAAAATGTTCTTTTCTAGTGTGAGACATATTTGATTTTTAATGTAGTTAGAAAAAAATGGGTGTGGTACCTTCACATTAGGTATGCATGATGTATTTGACTGACTTGTCTGAGCTGTGGTTTGGTGGGGTTTGTTTGGTTTTTTTAAGGGAAAATGTCATTCTGAAGACTAATCAATGTCATGAAATTTGAGATGCTCAGTCACAATTAAAAATTTCTCAGTGCTGAATTAACATTTTAGTAATTCACAGAATACTTTGCAGTTTTAGAAAAGAAATTGTGTTTTAATCAGTGGTTGAATGAACTTAAAAGATAGATGGAGGGAAAGAGATTCCTTTCTTCACATATCTCCCAAGCTGCATTTTTTACCTTCCAATTTGGACTTCCTATTTCTTTGGTTTTCTAATCAAGATTTGTTTTTTACACCATACTACCAAAATTATTTAAATCTGGTAGATTCTCAGTCAGTGAAACTATTTGATCAGAGGACATACACTTACAATAAAGAAACTAATTATTGGAGATTTTCTGAGATTAATTCCTTAAAATCATGTTGGGAAATTACTGATATATTAACATTTTGTCCATTCAAGCATATAAAAATTCCTTTGTCTTAAAAAGCCATAGTGTACGTGACATGTATGTCTGAGTATTAAAGAATCTCTGCCTGTGTATGTCTGCAATAAGATATGTAGGCATAACCTATCCAGCAGCATGAGATGAACCAACCAGGCATTCTCAGTGGCATTCCCACTACAAAATAGGGGTAACTGATCTGCACAATATGGTTCCAAGAAAGTCCATGTATCACATACAAGAACTTTTATGCAAGAAAAAACCCAGACTGATACTGGCTCCTTTATGATTCCAGGTCTAAAGCACTAAGAAACTGTAATCAAGATCCATCCTTTCTGATCAGAGTGGTCTAGAAAAATCATATGTGGATAGGCTGATCTGTGGTATGAAGTCTTCTTTATATTGCTTCTTTTCTTGCCATACCTTTACTTTAATTCATGTTATTGTGATAACTCCAGTGTTGGTAGAAAGAGTCTACTAGCTAAATAATTTGTTATCTACTAAACCGAGAAATATACAAGAGCAATTAATTCCCTGATGAATGCTTTAAGTAGGAGGGGAGCATATGGAGCTAGTATCTCTTATTTCAAATATTGATCCACTCACCAAGCTTAACTGTAAGTAAATAGTCATGCAGAAACTATAAGCATTATCTATATATCAGCTGTAATTCCTCAAGAAAACGTAGTGTGTATTCCCTTGCAAAAAGGCAAGAACATAATCAGATGTAAAAATTGGCTTTTTGTGTTACTGATGTAAAGTAATGATGACTTTAGAGAAAGCAAATCTGAAGAATTATCAAAACTGCTTTTTATATTTTCCTGAAGGGTATTTCATGTCAGCCATGAGTTCTTATTAAAATTCACGTTTTAAATTATGATATTTGAGTATTCACTTATAATTTATCATCTTGTTCATGGAGATGCATGATTAATGAAAGGAAACTGAAAGGTAATTGAAAAGTACTAATAAAATTTAATATATTAGATCTGTTATTTTTAATTTTCCAAAGGATCATCAGAAAGCCCCTTATCACTTAAAAGAAGTCTCTTTAAATGACCACAAGATGAATATCATGGGCTTCAAGCCCTATCAGTGATTTCAAAAGGAGCAGCACCTTATGCATTTAGAAGTCCTGTCAATTATCTTTTCTGCCAATATTTTTTGCCCAAGAGAGTCCTTTATTATTTGATCTCAGTCTTTCTCTCAATGCAGGATTAAAAACCAAAAAAAGCCTATTTATGTGAACTGCAATACTCAGCTCGTTTAACATGAGAAACCAAATGGATTTGGAAGTAGTTCTGTTTACCTAAACTGTGACCAAATTAACTTATTATTTAGTGTGCATTTGTACCAGTTCGTTTTATTCAGACAAATCAGGTCTTTTATTCCTGTGGAATTCAGCACACCAAAGCATGTGTGCACACCATATACAAGTGGAAGGGATGCATGAAAACAGAAGATATTAAGCTGCGTATTCTCCTCTATATCAAAGATGGCTCATCATGATGAACTGCTTTACTTCCAACCAGAGCACTGTGAACGACCGTAACAGATCTTTGAAGATGTTACAAAAATAACACTCTTGTGTTTTTAATTTTTCAAAGGTCATTACCTTTAGAAATACGTGAACTTCTACAAATGACAAATAATGCCTAACGATGAACAACCAGAGATGAACAGCCAGCTGGCTTATTGGTATTCAAAGCTGACTCAAAAGACAGCTTCGTAACAAAGGGAAAGGAATACATAGCGTAAGTATGACACAGGGGTTCAACTGATAAAACACACATCAAAGAACATTGTGGGTACAAAAAGGAACTGTTTAATTAGCAGCTTCAAGAAGACTGACCATTTGCATACTGAACAAACAACTGAGTTATCTGTGTTCTGATCAAAGGCATTTGGACCTGAATGGTCAGGGATTATGTATTATGCATCAGTCAATTACACAATTAATGAACAAGTCTGAGTCAGAAATGCTCGATGTTTGCTCACAGAAACATGTTTCCTTAATCAGTGGAGTTCAGAGATCTTTTACTATAATTGCCATACCAATGAGTTTGGTGGACAGTCACAGTTCTGATGTAAGAGCAGATCTGTTCTAATTAAGGCTATGGAGCTAAAGGAGGTAGTAGCAAGATGTAGTTAGTGCTTACTTTTTTCTTCTTTTCTTTCTTTATATATACTTTCTATAAACAACACAAATGCTGGGGAAGAATAGCTCAACAAGCATTGATAAATCTTTCCCTTTATTCCACCTGAATTATTTCCATTTTATTTTAGTATCACCATGTGTGAAGTCTCAATAGCTGAACAACTTGCTTCTAAAACCTTATTTGTCCCACGGTTCTTCTAAAATCTGAGATCGATATTGAGAATTAGCTTCATATTTACAGGGTTTGACACGTACACGTGCGACTGGTGCAAACAAGATGCAATTTCACACAAGCTACTGTAAACTAATAATGAGGTTCTCAGTGATATGAAGATCAAACTGCCAGTTCAAAGCTTTCATTTCCAAGCTATTCCATTTGCTAGGAAAAAAGAACATTTGGAACAATGTTTGTAAGCTGAATGACAAAGTATCCTGAGGGATCTGAGCAAAAGCAGCTAATGAAGAAACCATCTAAAGAAGAACTTATGTCATTTGCAACCATGGCACAGCAATGCAGATCTCTAATATATTTTTACTTCCATAGTTAACAGCACACAGCTCTTCTACATAGCTTATTATCATTAGATTTCAAAGCACTTCACAATGTCTCTTGTCATCACCCCATCAAAAACACAAACCTAATTGTTCATTAGCTGTGACTATTATGTTTATGCAGTGCTTTGGCAGTGAAATTTCTTCCACATAGTATTTGTGGCTAACTCTATACTAATTAATTATACCATTCTCAGGCAATAAAATATGGCCCTGTATATTGTTAAAGTAATCCAGGGAATGATTCTGGCCTTGGCCAATTTGCGCTCTCTCAAATAATTCCCAAGTCTAAACTGGGAGCTGGAGCCCAAAAGGCCATTCACATGTAGCCACCCTGTTTTGGCAGGGAGCTTTATTAGCATGGGGTTGATCTGTGCCAATTGGCCTCAATGTCTGGGAATCTTCCCAAGCATGTTTAATTTAGTAGTGTCAATAGCCTGACAGACCAAGAATTAATTAAAAAATTTGAACACTTTATGCAATCCTGTACTTCAGTGGCAAGAAAAAAACTGGGTGGGGGAACAACAAAATAATATTTTGGACATTTCAAACTCTTGGGAATGTGAAATGAAAACCTAATGATGTGTTATACAGTAACTTAATATTACCTATTTTAAAACTGAAGTCATAACATTTTGTCCTTTTGTTCTTTCTACAAAGTTTTAGATTTTGGTTAAAGGGCAATTTGGTCACTATTGTCAGTCAGGTCTACTGTATTTCCCTCTTCCAAATGAAGTGTTAGATGAAAGATGAGGTTTTAAGAGTATTAGACATCAGAAAATTGTTATTAAAGCAGCAACGTGCAAATTATAGTTTTGCCTCTTGTGATGCTCTAGATTTTTACACTGGAAAAATAAACAAATAAATACTCCTCCACTCCCTGCACACTGAAAATACCTAATAGAGCTTAACCCACAATGTGCTGAAGAAATTTGTACAGAACGTTGCTTTGCTTTGCTGTAGTTTTTCTAGGCATATCCATACCTAGAAATCTAGGCATGAATTTTTCATGTTGAGTCTATGTTTACAGAATTTAACAAACTCTGCTATCTTTTTTTCAGGTAGGCTGGTAAATACTTACTCTTAATTTGAGGGAACTCAGTGCAACACCGTACCCATTTCACATCCCAGATACCAGACTACATGACATAAGACTCTCTGGAAAGCGGGAACACAAGTGGCTAATATTATATTGTAGGAACCAAAACCAATTCTCTTTGTTTCTGAGTACCTTAACTACTGAACTATTTGATGAGAGAAATATCTTTTTTTGCCTGGCAGCTTTCAGAGTATAGCCTTTTATTGTCTTTGATTTTCTTACGCATGCTCAAAAACATAACAATCCATTACACAGCTAATGAAACATTTGCTAATGAAAAAAAAGGTATTTAAAAAAAATCAGGAAGTGAAAACATATTGAAAAAATAATTTCACTTTGACACAATTTTTCTACCAGCTTCTGGAATCAGGTACCAAAAAAAAAAAAAAAAAAAATTAACTATTTATAGAGTTCTAGATAAGAAAAATGCTATAAGATAGTGTCTCTTCTCCAAAAATACTTATGTGTCTCTTATCAAAAACTACTTTCAACTCAAAAAAAGGAGAAAAGCAAACCAGAACCACACGACCAGCACAACAGGACTTTGTGAAGTATATTAACAACTTATTTTTTTAAAAGAGAAATGGATCATTTTGCTTTTTGGGCTTCCATCTAGCTGTACAGACTATCAGCAAGTGACTGATCTTTAAATCCCTGTTTCATAGTGACTTGCTGTTTGATATTGATTCAACAGGATCAAGAGTAAAGTGTGCTATGAAGACAGATACTTGTGGGGAGGAGCCAAAACATGTTTTTTTAATGTGTGCATGAAGCCATGACCAGACTGCATGTACTGAAAAGGACTCTTTTCTCCTTACTACTCAGTTTTAAATCCAGCACATGTTTTTAAAAGCATCTGAAGTGACAGAAGAATTAAACTTGCTTTCAAAATAAGAATACAGACAGAAGTTTTAAAGGAAACAGATCTTTAGCAATAACTTTAACCTCTAGAACAACACAACCAGAAATCCTCAATAGGATTAAAATCATGAAGCACACCTGTGGACTTTTTTTTCTTTTTTGGTTTCAAGAATCATTTTACTTTGCAGCATTGATCCCCAAAATAACTCCTGCTAACGTGTGGTTGTGAATTGAATGAACTCATATCATCTGCTTTGATTTAAATATTGATTCTTTGTAATGTATGAGAACAGCTGCTTTTCTGAATTCCTTTCCATCCTCCTTATTACTAAAAACATCATCAGTTTATCTATGGGATTTTGTTGCTTAAATAGCATTTCAACAAGACAATCTAATGAACGCAGAAAGGATTTATTCACTGAGATCTGAGGAAAATACAATCCAGATTTTCAAACCCTGACTTAACAAAATATGAATTGGGGAAGTTTTTTTGATATTATGGAAAAATTGCCTATACCTGTAAACCTAAAAACTGACTGTATAATTAAATTGATAAATGAATGGAATAGGTGAATAAAAGTTCTTCAATGAGAAAAAGTATTTAAAATAAAAAACTGGAAAGCACAACTATTTCACATTACACTCCAACAAAGAATCGATGCCCTCAAGGGATTAGGAGACAGCATCTGCCTCCCTAGTATTAGGACTCTACAGAAAATAGTGAATATTTATTGTAGATAACACTGTAACAGACACTTCTCAGCTTCTCAAGAGAAAGGCAGGCAAAACATGGTGCTTGAGAAGTGGCAAGGGATGCCTCTTCCCTTAAATCTTCTCCACAACATCTATGACTAATTTCATAAGTAAATCTGACTATTTTTATGTATACCAGGGGCAGTTTTATCTCATTTGTAAGTTAGACATATAAGCTAAGCTGGTTTCCAAGGTTTCCAGACTTCATAGTCTCTTAAACATCTACCTTAATATAAATATATAGCTGTAGAAGTTCCTTCTTCTCTCTCTACAAAGGAAGACTAGACAGCTATTAATCAGGTCTGGTGAGGTAAATCCCATCCACTTTGTATGGCAATATATTCAAAAATCAAAATCATTTCCAACATAATTATTTTCTCTGAGTAAACCAGGTGTGGGTCAGAAGCATGTCTTTGTCTCAGCTTTGTCTGCCTTGAATTAAAATTCTACATATCATGCATCATTTTCATATAAATCAGCAAGATGAAATAAAAGCAAGGGTCCTTGACACTCCATTGTCTTTCTTAGAGTGCCACCTCAAGTTAGCTAAATTCAGTTGGCTCATTCAAATACAAATCTGAGATTTTTTCCAAAGTGAAGAAAAGGTCTAAGTGACTTGTCCTCATATGTCCTCTCTCCAGCTACCGTGTAGGCTGTACCTACAGAACTTTGACTACCTCAGTAAATTATGCCAAAGGCAGGATATGAATGTAAAATGCTGTAGGCATATCAATATACAACTTGGGTGAGATGTGCATCCCTTCTTCTAACATGCATCACACTGGAAGCAGCTGATGTTACATTGAAAATTCTAGTTATTTCAGAATAAAAATATCCAAATAGGCGCTTTCCAGTGCAGTTACTATAGTAACTGTGAGAGTGGGAAATTAATTCTAGCTCTCTAACAAGAGTCAAGAATAACCACTTCCCATTACATATGCATAACGATAAAACTATGTTAGCTCATATAAAATAATAATTATGAAAATTATTTTTTCATGAAGTGGATTTTTATTTTTAAAAGAGATCTTGAGCAGGCAAGCAGAACCAAACTGTAAAAAATATTCTGCACAGTGAGCTAGTTATGTTACCAAAAACTTTGAAAAATGTATTAATTTTTTTCATCTCAGACTGAAAGCACATTTTTGGCAGCACCTCTGCTTTCTTGTTTTCTTCTGTGCCTACAGATTCTAGCAAACATGAAGTGTAGATGATCTATAAATTTCTACATGGCGCCACACACATCTCAATGCCCATACAAGTACAACTTCCAAAAGATCTGAGTAAGCAAAAAACATATCATCTAACTCTCAGCTGGCAAATATTTTGTCAGGTAAGAGTTAAGAGCATTGGATTGCACCATGCAGATTTATAATGCTTCTGCTGAGTATAGGCTCAGTAGCTGTTCCACAGTCAGTGGGCTTTATGTGGTGTGGGATGTTTAGATCAAACCTTCTGCTTTTTATTTTCCTTTCATTTTTACTTTCCTGCCTGAGTACTTTCTCTCTGAAACAAGGAAAAGGCATCCACATGAACTGCCTGCAAATGCTTGCAGCTTAATTGCTTTCATCTGGGGACTTGTTATTGTTAAATTTAATAGACATTGGGGTGTTCTCTACTGAGACCTTTAATGTGTTCGGGGCCTTAGAGATCTCTGAAGAAAAATGGAACTTATGGAGAGAAAGTCAATGGTCCACTGACTAAGGAAAATCATGCACCTGCTAAAGAACATCTTTCTTTTAATATTACACCACAGTCTTTGGGTCCTAAAGGACCAGTGATGACAGGACTAATTTAAACCTTTTAGTCTTGCTGTGATTATAAAATGATGTCCAGCATGAATATACCTAAAATTGTTTGTAAAGTGACACAGAGGAGTATTTTCTTGTATGTACTTATGAATTCTTAACATACAGATGCAGAGTTCCTTATTATAAAGGTGATTTTTTTATATCAAAGAAATAATTCATATAGCATTCTAAATTAGTACTTTCGATTTTTAAGGAAGTATAACATTAACTCTATTTGGATCATATTTTTTCATCTTAAGATTCACAAATCACTGTAAAAAAAAGACAGATTCAGGTTATTGCTTCCCCAGAACAAAAGTTGGTTTTGTAGGAATTTTTTAGGTGCGGCACTGACCCTGTGATATAAACCCATACCTAAGTGAGATTTGAGTCCTGTTTTCTAGAAAAGATGTTTCAAGCAGTAGAGCTTGGAGCTAAAGATGTATCAAACCTAAGACTGCATTCTGTGCATATGGAGCCTGTACAACAGTGTCTTCTGACTTGGGAAGAAAATTCTTAGTAGTTCAGGTAGGCAGACAGCTGAGATTCTAGTTTAATGCTATCAAAGCTTTTTTCTATTCTTATTAAGGTATGTCAGAATTCATTGTTGGGTTTCATCCTTTATCATATGGAGTTCAACATATATTTTGGTTTTATCGTATCTTATTCTGCCTCAAATCAACCAATAAATATTGAAAAATTAAGGCGAAACTCTGTTCTTGTGAAATTACCAGCTTGATTTCCAACCTAATGATGTTCCACTAAGCAGTCAGTTTTGAAAGCTTACCCATAACAAATGTTTTGAGTTTCATACATTGCTTCTATTCTGTAATAAACTATTCTGCCTGGAAGAAGTTACAGAAAGCCACTACTGAATGAATCATGCTGTGCTCTGTAGTCAAAAAACAGGTAGTAAAATTTTTGTCCTTTTAGCCAAATAGTTGTCTTGTTCACATAGTTGAATAAAACAGTATTTAAAAGGTTAAAACAAAAAGCAACCACTAATACAAGGAGAAAACATGGGTATGGAATGAAGAGATGTTTTTCAGATGAGAGAAAGAAGCAGATGGAAAGCTGATGAGGCAAAGAAATGCCAACCTGGGACTTTATCAAGCCATCCAGGTGGCAAAGCAAAGTGTTAGAGCTTAATTCCACAAGATACCGAGAAATTCTTGAGATTTTATGTTCCCTGACCGTCCCTACAGATGAAATATTACAGCAGGCAATTAATTTGTACACTGCTCTTTATCAATAACTTGTTAGGAGAAATAAAACACAATAACTTTTTGAGAAGCTGAATTTCTTTTAGAGTACCTTTGGTGATAGCTTTTGAAAACTCGATAGAAAGGAAGCTTGTTTTTGACACAGAGAGTTTAATCTGAACTATATTTTAATAGCCCTGATGTGTAAATATCACACTAGTTCCATTCCAGAAGTGAAAATAATTTATAAGACTATAGTTTTGATAAAGCTCCTAGAGTGTCTTAGATGATAGATAGAAAATAAAGAAGTTGGGGACCCTTTTATCTGAAAAGAGAAGGTATTACTGTGAAATATTTTGGATTCTAAGGACTGTCATCTTTAGAGAGGACAAGATTTGTTCAAAATGGTACTGTTGCAAAAATCTTTCTTTGAACTCTCACATACAATAATCTGTCAATGCTCAACCACTTTCCTTGATCTACCACAGCTTCCCTCATTTGCATTTGCCCTCCCATGCCTTTGTATCTGACAGACTATAACCTGCCTGCACATACAGACCACAGGAATAGTTGTTTGGACTTTCTTTTCTCCATAATTTTACAATACACTTTAATCCTCATAGCTACTGGTAAGGTCACACATGTTTAGAGACTCCTAAATGTGCAATAAAATTGACTATGCAAAGAGCATCAATCTCTATGCATGCAAGATGATCTTGTTCATACAGCAGCAAGGGAGAAATGAGTGACAGGTCTCATTTGAAAGGCTATAAAGAAAAGGGAATGCTTAGGAAAAAACACACGTAAGGAAAAGCATCTGAATGTTAAATTGATTTAAAATATTCTAGATATGATCAAAAGAAAAAAAAAGATTATAGAAACTAGAGAAAAAAGGATTTGAAAAAATGATTTGTCATATATTTATCGTCAGATACTTAACTTACCACCTATTGAAAAACTATGCAAAACCCAAAAGAACAGTGTAATTCTTAGACATTTTGTGAAAACTTCACATGCCACAGAAGTCAATGAGTGCCGAAGGTGCCAAGGCACTTTATAGAACTGAGAGTGTTAAAGACAAAGAGTGGAGCAAGACTAGAGTCAGTTCTATCAACTCTTTGATACCTGGTGATGATCTTCCCACTGTTACACTATGTCATTATTTCTGTTTAGGTTTATTTCTAAAGTACCAGGAAGCTTTCTTCTTCTTAACTCATGCTGAATTAGGAAAATTTCCCTGGGAAATATATCTCTTGGGGAATATGTATTCATTAGGAGTTTAACTGCAATGCCAGCACAGTAGAAACAGCTGCATCTCAGTTATCCCTTAAGAATTGTGTTGTCTTTTGTCCTAAGAGGCTAAGAAAATGCACAGAAAACCAAGTAGAAAGTATTATAGCAACCAAAAGATTTCTAACAAGAACTATGGTCATTGTGAAATACATATTTACAATTTGACTCAGTTCTTAAACAGAATAAACATCAATTTGCCAGTTGTCATGTGTTTTAGAACCATTTATGCCATTTATTCTGAAGCAGCATCACATTTATTTTCCTGGCCTGCTGTGAGAAAGGGTTTGAGATGTTACTGCCACAGTTGAAATATGTTGCCATATTCAGCAAAGATATTCAGCATTATGCTGAATAATAAGCTTCACCACTTATCTTACAATTAGTCATGTTGACACATTTTTATAAATTAGACCTAGCAATCAATTTAAGATGAGACATCTTCCCTGCAGAAGGAATCCTTCAGCTTTGCAGGAAGCATTGGAAGTCAGGCATTTACTACAATAGAAAGCAATTTCTGTTACGGAAAAGAGAAAGGTGCCTTTTGTACATGCCAAGAGGAAAATGAAATGTGAATCAAATTTATGGGGGCAGCGAGAAAAACATTATTTTCTTCAAGTGAAGAGACATTTCACGTAGCCCAACACTTCTTCTGGGCTAATTGTTCAAGTTCTATATATCATGGTATAACCAGAAGTAAGACAAAGAAAAACAAATTCCACTAATGAGTATGGCCCAGATTCTCAGAGGACATAAAAGAGCTTAGTTACATTAAATGCAAGAGCCACAGAAGCTCTTTCAGATATGCAGTTGGTCTCACTGAGCCTGAGAAAGAACTAGAAAGTGACAGAGTAATAATTCTCCTGTACAAGTCTGTTTTGACTGATGGGTTTCTGATGAATTTCCATTAAATATGAAATACTGTGCTAGGTACATATTTTTAACTGCCTGGTAGTTAATTTTACAGTTTTGAGCTGAAGACCTGGAGCTCTTCAGCGAAGTGTGTAACTACAGCTAAGTAACCTGTCTGGTTAATTATTCCTCTTTTAAACACTGATAAATACAAGTTTAAGAAAGCACTGCTGGCACCTCTTTAAGCAAATACTTTCCATATTTATATACCAAATCTGACAAAATGAAAATTACTACAGAACACCATATTATATTAGTTATAACACCTTTGTGGGGAAAATATAATTCCTACAATCTGAAAATATTTAAAAATTACACAGTCACACATCTGAAGACTTTGGATTTGCAAAATCCAAATTTCAGTTTTAATCATATGGTCTGCCACACAAAACTGTTACAGCTGTCAGTAATGCAGAGGTGTTTTATTCGTATTCCACAGTGGATTGCGGGAGGCCCCTTTTGCCAAAGGCTGTCTGTCTTCAAGCCTCACTTGCCACATAGAAATCTTCTAAAAAGACCTTACCTTTACGCTAGCAACTGGTGATGATAAGAGGTTGGTTCACTGTTAACAGCTTGTTTTATTCTGTCCTGACCTTGTGGTTTACTCCGAGAGCTCCACAGAAATCACTGCAGAAATCTTTTCATCTGCATGAAGAATTTTATGCGCATTATGAAATGAATAGTGTAGCACTGACAGTATGAGACATCATCTAACTTCAGGTTACAGTTAATTTGCGTTGCAATTTGCTTAAGGACATTAAGACAGCTATGCATTCAGGTTTGACTGGAATGTCACCTGGTTTTAACTTTTGTTGTAAAACTTGCAAATACCTGTTATTAACTTCCAATCTTTTGTTCTATTACTTCCAATCCCAGAATAATGAATTCTACTCCACAGACAACCTTGCTAGCCAGTTTTATAAGTCTATCAACATGCCCAAGTATATTTAAACAGCCTGGAGTGTGACAAACTAAATAAAATGATCAAAGAACTTCAAAGTGTCATAGCACCTCACAAGGCAGATCTTGCAAAGGTATCAATTCTTACTTTGCAAATATTTGCAAGTAAAAAAGAGATTTCCATGAATTTGTCAAAAGGCAAAAATGTCACTTCTCCCAGTAAATACAATTTTTCATAATGACAGCAGTAAAAATATAGAGTGGTATATGTGCTCTAATCTCTTTATATCTTGTAAAAATGAATTAGATCATTATAGCAAAATCATAGGAAAATAATTATGGAAATAACAGGATTTTAGTGAGGCTTGCACTTTTTTCTTTTATCACAAACACTTTTTGAACACACAAAGTTTTGTATTTGATTTTAAGTAAGCTACTGTAATTTCAAAATAACAATACTGAATATTAGAAGTTGTGAGAGGAGTTAAAGTCTCTCAACAAAAATAGTAAAAGGCACAGATTTCTCCCTCCAGCAGTTACAGTACTAGTATACCCAGGCTATATACCTAAGATGCATTATTCTTAACAAAGAATAACCAAACACAAAGCTGTCTGATATAGGGGGATATCAGCTTCAAAAATGGCAGGGGAAGAGGAGTTATATTTTGTCACTTCCAGGAACCTAAAGCTTATGGCTTATCTGTTTTATGTATATTTTTTTTATTCCCAGGAAAAAAAAAAAAAGGTTTAGGTTCCTGGACCTGGTTAAAAAAACCCCTCTGTATTTTTAAGCTGATATCCATATATATATATATATATGCACTGCATATGCATTCCTTATTTTTTCTCCTCTTGTCAGAAAGGCAAATCTGTCTGCTTCAGAGAAAACCAAATATTCAGCACCCTTATTTTATTATTTAAATAGAAAGTTGTAAACTGTGAACCTACTAAGGGTAAATCTATTCTAAAAGTAATTTGAGAATACAGTGTTTCAATTGTGAATCACAGTACGATTAGTTTTTCTTTCAAAAGAAAACTAATATGTAATGAGAATAGGAGCCTGTATCAATTTGTACACAGATGTACGTACATTACAGAGACGTATTTTAACACAGAAACGTGAACGCATACATGAAAGCAGTTACACACAGAATCGTTGATACGTATTTGTTTTTTTCTAATGTAACTTATAAGCAAAATGTATTTGGCTTGACTGTGGGGCATGATTAAACTGTTTTACTGGATTATTATTCAACACATTTATTATGGTGGTGTTGAAATAATAGCCGCAGTGATCGTGTAGATAATTTGTACCTAAAATATTTGCAATCTAAAGAGAAAGAATTGACAGTGTGTAGGGAAAGGGAACAGCAGCCACAGCAGAGTGAACACTGGGTTTGTATAAATGACATGATTCATTTGAACTTGTGAGTTGAGTTAGGAGGAAATTAGACTACTGGAAAGAAAATTAAATTAGTCATATGAGGGTGAGAAGACATGGGGGGAAAGGGAAATTAAGATAGAGATGTTAAATGATGTTGAGCAGAAGGAGAGATTCTAACACCAGTCAACGTGTAAGTGCAGTTGAAAGAAGAGCATTGTCTGAAAAGTTCCACGTGCATCCCCAGTCCCATGCTCAGCCAAGACCCAGACATGGTTTCTTTTCCTCTATACCCACAGTCAAGTTTTCACAAAAATGAAATCTGACTGCACTGAATAGGAACCACACACTCTTTGGAAAGTACTATCTGCGATTATTCCTGCTTTCATTTTTAGTGGCTGTTTCTCTTCCCTGTGAAGTCTCTAACTTGTTTCTTCCTGAAGTTTTCCTTAGGGACATATGATGAATAAGATGCTGGGAACAACAAAGGGACATGGCTGTGAGCCATGCCACAAGCTGGCACCTGGCTTGCCCAGCGTGGTGTTAATGAAGATACCTGCCTGACTTGCAGCTGTGTGATAAAACCTGTGTAGCAAGCTTTTGTGGCTATCCTGTAAGCCAGCATCACTGACCCAGCTGGAATAAATCAATATGGCACACCACTCTGTCATCTCTGACTATACTCACCTTTACAAGGTACCTAAAGGGGGGATATTGCTGCAGAAGTCAGTGTTAAAAGGGTCTTGGGAAAATTTGCCATGGCTGGGTCCAGCAAGATGTGCCAGAGTAGGGAAATAAGGGAAATAAACATCATTCTTTATGTGTGTGTGTATTTTTACTTGTACACAGTCTAATATAACTTATCAATTTTACACACCATCTTTAGAAAGAAAGTTCTTACACTGGAAGAAAACATGGGGAAAAAAAATAAGTTCAGTGATGGATAAAAAAATTAAACCTTAAGCCTTAAAGGGTACTTGCAGTGCACGTATAAGGTTTTGTGTTCAATTCAGCAATTGGGTGATTCTGTTCAGTGCATTAATCTACTCTCTTGCTACTATACCTACAATAGTTGTCCATCTTTTTTTTTTTTTTTTTTCCATTTTCAATTCATCACCCCAAAGTAAATTAATTGGAAAACAAACAAAATCATTAAAAGATAGAAATAAAGTATTATGTACAATTAGTTTCAGAGTTAATATATCTTCTTCAACAAGCCTCACATCAAAACCCTTCATCACCACTGATACAATCTAGGAAAGAGTCCACTACAGTGCTACATACATTTGTGATCTGTAACCTTCTAGCAACATGGTTTCTATTTTGGGGAAGTTACATTATTTGTAAGACTTGGTAACTCTCCTATTCTTTGTTGTTGGTTTTGTACTGAATCCTCTCCTCCTTTTTTTTTTTTTTTTTTTTTTTTTGGTAAATTCGAGCTGCTTTTTACCTCTCCTAGTTCGCTGTCTGTGAAGAAATTAGAGGAAATTATTTTAAAAGCTTTATAAGATACACTTTACAAATAGAAACATTTAATGCTTAACTAGAGATACAACTTTTATCAGGTATCTACTTCAGAAAAACTAAAACTTTTACTCAGAAATACTCTTTTTCAAAATTGTCTTAAATACTCATACTTCTCTGAATATCAGAGCAACCAGTATAGAAGATTTTTAACCATGACACAGAAAGCACAACACTCCCTTTTTAAGTCCTTAGGCTTTTGAAAATATCAGTATCTACAGTATTTCATGTTCACAGATTTTCTTACATTTGTTATCAATAATTCCTTTGAAAACTGCTCTGTCTTTATATATGTGTGTGCATACAGATTTGTGTTCATTTCCTGCATTCCTGAAACAAGTATTTTTAGACTATTGTTACATGTCGATATATTGTTTCTCTGAGAGTCCAGAAGTGGAATGACTGGGGGCTATTTCTCTAAGGGAATCTTACCTGCATGAAAGAGAAATATTTTTTCTTACATTTTCCATTAAAAAAAAATAATCAAACATGGATAATAAAGATGTAGAGTTTCTGTCAGACTGGAAAGAACACAGAGACCAGTCCTTTCAGCCCCAGAGGTAAGTAGAACAAATTCATAGGTGACTTCAATTTGGATGTGCATTGTGAGTCATTTTTACACTGAGAGAGATTTAATGCCAACATCAGTTGATTCACTACTGACATCATCTCAGAATTTCACCTGTTATCCCTTGGGAAGAGTGACTCAGTCTCTAAGTTTACTCCAGACTGATTTTTATTACATGAAAACAGTCATTGAGTAATTGTCAATAAAATTAAAAAAAAAAAAAAAAATGTCATTAATCCACACAGTGGATTTTAGGCTAATTCATTGACTAGGAGTAAGCAGATGTTAATTAAAGATTCCTCTGACTACACATATCTCTGCCAGGAATTCTCACACTAATAAAGAAATCACTTCCAAAGATTTTTTTTCCCCCCCCCCCCCATCTTTCTAGCTTTTACCTCCTCTTCTTTGTCACATTAAGCCTCACTGGTCATCATTCTCACCAGTCCTCCTTTACATCAATCTATCTTCAGCTTCTGGTTTTCTACTCCATACTCCTCCACTTTTACAAAAACACCTCCCCCAAATCACCTTGCATTTAAGTAGCTCTTCATCTCCAGAGGAAGAGGTGATAATGTGTTGAGTATAGGAGTCCTATTTTTGCCTCTAAACCCAGCAGTCCTGGGGTAATTGTGAGAATTATAGAGGCTTTCAAGTTGAGTTTACAAAATCAAGCTGGTTTCAAAGCAACATTTACTACTCCATAATTTCATCTAATCCCCACAGCTACTGACATAAACTAATTGCATGTACACATATGATCCCATTACAAATGGTGCAATCCAGATGGTGCCAATCTGGGACTGCAAACAGAGTTCCAGTACTGTCAAATGCATGCCAGGCTTACCTGCTGCACTTACATCTCTATTCTTACTCCTTTATCACAGACATTTCCTATTCAGCTGGTTGGACAACACAATAAAGTCATTTAGTCATAAGTCCCCATGGAAAACATTGTCCAACAACTGTCCCAAGAGACCCTGACAACATACCAATGCCTGAAAAATCTTAGATTTTGCTTTAAATAATTCTAGCCTTACTATTATTACCATCATTATCATCACCACTATTTATTATTAATTCAGCAGCACTTCAGAATTCCTGTGATAAGCAATAACCTATCTGCTGCGGAACACAAAATCACAGGTAGAAAAAGACAGTTCATACCTGAAAGAACATACAGTATATTCTTATTGAAGTCTAAATAGAATATGAAAACTAACCATCCACATGGCTTGTGTTTTATTCTATGTCTATCATCTCATAAACTAAATAACTAGTAACCTAAAACGTATCTACACACCTTTATGCAGATACACACAAACTGTATACCTGATTACTTCAGAAGAAATTCACTAAAGGGTGTCTGATATTAAAACTGATCTTTACTACTCAATTTCTCAAGAAATCTGCAAAATCAAGCAAGTAAAACAAAAAGTCAATAAAAGAATTCTTACATCCATTCACTCTTTGCTTCTTTGTAGAAAGTATGTTTGGGAAATCACACAGACCTTGACAATTTTAAATTGAAAATTTTCAGTGAAAAAAGGAACACATTTCTATGCAGTAGTCCTTTAACTGAAACTGCCCCTTGGACTTAAACCCTGGCTTGCTGGCCTGAGTTTCCCAGATGATTTCAGTGTATAAATTATCAAAAAGGAAAATGAGCAGCTCTTCCTAATATAGAGGTACAAACACGTTATAAGTTAAAACAATACTTTAATTATACCCTTATGAAACTAGGAGATACCTTATGCCATAATCCAGAACACAGAGAAAGGACAGAAAGTGTATTCATGTAAGGATATGTTGTACTAAATAAAACTACTAAATTTCACTATAAAAAAAACTTGGAAAATTTGAATATTACAAAACAACATTCCTCAGAATGAAAAGAACTTGAGAAAGCCATATGAAGTAATTTTGGTTGTACGCTTCAAAAACAGCTACATGCTGCAATGAGTTTGATGATTTGGTCTTTGTTTAGAGGGAAATAAATATGGGAAGTGCCAAACAGTATTTCTCCTTCAAAAAAAGTACTGGTAAATACTAATGGAAATATCTGTATTTGTACAGTCATACTGCAAAGGATGAATTTAGATCCTAGACACATAGCAAATATTAGTTAGCAATTTAGGGAAACTGTGTTCCTAGAGTGCCACAGAGCACATCATCTCATACAATGCGCTATGTCTTTGTGATATATTAAAAGCCATTTAGTTTGATTCTTTTTTCACTTTTTTATTTCATTGATTCTTGAGCCGCTACCCTGATCTACATCAGCTCCACTTAAAGTAAAATCAAGTCTACTTTTGGCAAGCACTCAAGTCAGTTTAGCATTCACTTTCTACCCACATTCATGCAAGTAAAACTTACTTTTCAGAGCAAATTGAAAGTCAAATGAAAGGCCACTAGCCTGGCTGATGTGAATTCAATTTAGAATTCAATTGAATATTCACCAGCTTTTTTTTTTTTTAAATGATATTTATTCAGCTCTGGAAAACATTATACATAAAATGAACAGCTGATATGAATAGCCTGAATTTGTGGGGATCTAAAGAGCCAGATCATTCAGAGGTGTAAATCAGCTTGGTAGCTCTGCTGGAACCAGTGGTCACACACTGAGGGTCGAAGGCACTCCATCATTCTTACATCAGTTTTGATTCTTTCCATGTTAATATATAAGCACAGATGATTTTATGATTGTTATTATTGCTCTTCATATTATTAAACAAACAGTTCAAAATTACTGTATTCAATTTGAATTGCTTCTCACAAAATCACTAGCAGAAATCCTTTCTGAACATGCAAGAGGCACTTCAGTATTTCATGAAGTGTTAAATTGGCAAAACAACAACACGAGTTGATTACTGCAGATTCTTTCCAGATGGAACCATAAATGTACTGTACTTTACTAAGCGCCCATGGTACAAAGCAACTGAGTTGAATATTATGACCACTTTTTGAAGAATAATGTTTCAAATAGTAATCATTTATTTTTGCAGGGAAGAAACTAATTTTAAAAAGAGCATGGAAAGGAAGATTCCAGAGCCTCTCTGATTTCTTTTCATCTGTTTCTTTCTAACCTCTGAAAATCAGGACAAGCTGTCACTGTGGCCTTTGTCTAGTTTTCAGCTCCAAAGCTGCACTGACACTCCACTACTCCACCTCTAACACAATACTGAAAGGCTGGGCTAGGAGCCCTTTCTGCACACCTGAGCCAAGCTACTGACAGGTCATGTGAGGGACTACAGCACACAGCAACATTAAAACCAATCGTGCTCTTCCACGTAGCAATTTCTAATTGGATTGAAATTTCCAAACAATCTGATAAAACCGAAAGAATAGAATTCTTTGAAATTTAAACCACTAATTACATATGCAATGAGAAAATGAAAGTGATGTTTCACAGTTGACACCAAGAGAAACTAAAGGCTCTTAATTTTCTTTTTTCCTTTACTATGCTATATTCTAATTTTTTTTAATCTGTCCATCTTTTTATTTACATATCTGTTTTAGAATTTAAAACAGTGTGCATGTGCCTATTTTAAAACATCAGTCTAGTCCACTCTCATCCCAATTTAATTCAAGAATAATTCCAATGGTGTAAAAAACCCCATAAACAACACATACATATAAATATTTAAAATGTAATTAGTTCTATCTGTCCATTATTCTTTGCTTAAAGGAAGAGGCATGCCAAAATTCAAATACATTTAAAGATGGAGTTGATATATTTTGTCCTCACTTACTCTGAAGAGGTTTTGCCCCAAAGCAGTATCGTTTCATTAATCCATACCATTTCATTCAGTGGACTTCCTTTAAATTTCCACTGTTGTGTTGGAGATTAGAATCAATCTTTTCATCCACTCCATCTGAACTGTTGTTTAAACTAATACATTAGATCTACTTGTCCCCTAGAATACATCTGCATTTTGACCACATTTGTTTCTAGTTAGAAATGATTACTTTTTTTTTTTTTTTTTTTTTTTTTTTAATAAAGCTTTCAAATGCCTGAAAGAGCATTGGAATTTTCAATGTAAAAATAAATATGGAAATAATGATAGAGCAAACAAACAGCAACACATTCATTTTCTCCTGCTTTAGAAAGGCTGTGACATCTTCAAGGGAACATCCAATATGAAATTATGCTCCCTGATCCCCAGAGATTTTTTTGAACAATCAAATTCCCTTGTAAAATGCTAATACCACAGTATTCTCAGTTCACTTACATGGTAGGAAGCACATCTTACTCCTGCATGCAGTGAACTACCCATGTTTCACAAATACGTAAATCTCTCTTCTGTTAAATCTCTGCTTGTGTATATCACAGCTCAAAGTTGAAATTTCCTTAAATTCCAATCAAGAAACTCATTGCAGTAAAATTATATTTGTCCCAATTAAAAGAATAAACACTACTAACAATGTGATAAGATTAACTTGATGGGAGAAGAGGCTTTTATAGATTTATTTTCACTTTAGCTTTTGTCTTGAAATTAAAAAATAAGAGAAGCTCATATCATTCTTCATTGTGAGTTATGGGGTAACTTTCTTAGAAATGAAAATGCAGTACTATCTTGTACTACTACAGTGTAACTGCTAGTGTTTTTCTCTCCCACTGACTACACTCACATAATTTTGAAACGGCCATAATAGGAATATAAAAATTGCCTATATTGTTAGACGCTCCGGTTAGACTTTCATGCCAAAGATATGACAAAAATTTTATTGCTCTTAGAAAAATTGATAGACATGGAGTAAAATTCTACTTTTGTGACATCTTCAGCATAAATTCTGAAACCATAATCCTGTTGAGGATCTTGCATATTCCAACTCTCTGACATGAAATAGGGCAAGAAGAGCAGAAAAACTCCACAGTAGTAATAAATTTCCAAAAGTAACCATAGGGTCACATATCTATTCTTTGTGCACCCCACCAAAATTCTTCTCAAACTTAGTACCAATGAATTTTTCATCAGGTTAGCAGAAAAAGTTAATTTATATGAATGTATATATTTCCATAAGGCACAGTCCAGAGGTTACAGTTAAACTCTCCAAAAACAGAAGCACTCAGAGTCCTCAGACTCCTTTGAAAGTACTGCTAGTAGCTGAGACCTATCTGGGTATCAGGAGAGCACAGATGGTGCTGTGAATGAGTATTCCTTATATAAACATACTATCATGTTAGGAAAGGAAAGAAATATATTCCTTTGAAGACTTACTCTTCAGTAAACTCATACATTCAATATTAATTCTACAGAACATGAATGCATGTGACTAAAAAAAGGATTACTATATCTCTGTTCAGTTTTATTTGGTGGATGTTTGTACTTATCTCTGTGTTCATTAGGTATCCACAGATAAAGCAATATCTACATAAGTAAGGTAGAATGGTCTATCAGCCTGAACATTTGGTTTAAAACTGTTGTCTCCAGTAGATCAACCACTTTATTTATGGATTCTAGTGTCAGGTTTTATGCCATCTTCACTGGAGAAGTCCCTTAACCCATCTGCCTACATTTCTGTAACGACAATAATGTCAAACTACCTCTTTACTTCTGGAGTCTGATAAAGAGTAATGAGTTACCATTTTGAAAAGGCTCCAAGGAGAAAACTATTCCACAGTCATTAAACTGTGCTTTCAGAGATAATCGAACTCTAGAAGGAATGATGGCAAAATTACCTTTTTATTTTTTCCCTGTATGCTTGTGTTAAGTCAGGTTTCTGCTTTTTTTATATCATGCAAAATTATCTCTTTTTACAAGAGCCGGGCACAACTGGGCAGATTACCAAATAAAGGCGCACCAAATATTCACCATCAGAGAGAAAAATCACTTCCATGATGCTACATTTTTGCAAGAGGTGGGAAAGAATGGCATATTCTTCAGAACTATACATCAAAGAAATACCTGCCATTGGGTAAGCTCCTGCCTATACATTGGGAGCACATATTCCACTGACACTGTTTCATTAATTAATACTCTCCTGCAACATTAGTGATTGTATATTACATTCTTTTATGAACAACATTTCAATCCTGTCACCTTACAGCATATTTAAGGGCAGCATGTTGTTCCTTTTGAAGATTTTAATCCTTTTACTTTTTAGACCAAGGACAAAATTATCCTCTTGCAACATGTGTGTTCCTATGCAAAGGAAGAAGATAAAACTAAGGGAAAAGTCTGGAGATCCACCGCACACAGTAACAGCTTAGAGAAGTTTCCAAAAGGCAAAAATGCTTACATTTGGGAACACTTGGAAAGCCCCTCTGCACATTATGTTCAATGGAGATTTACTATTTTGAAGCACTAGTATATTCCACATGACTCTTATTACAATTGACAGAAGAGGCAGAAGGGGAAAAGCGTGCAGTGATTTCTCTAGTATTTCTTCCTTTCCTCCCACATGGTAGGCATGTCCAAGTATCAAGGTGCTGTCCAGAAAAATGACAGCCTTGCATCCGCTCACACCCATCAAATATGTAATACACCTAGACATATGCTTTATAGGTGAAAGTTTATGTTATCAAAAAGTTATTATATTGCCTTAGAGCTACCCACATGGAAGTATTTTCAGTAGTTCAATAATTTTATTTCAATAAACAGTGTCATTTCTCACATATTCTTCAGTTTTTATAGAATGTTATATTTAAAGTAGACAATCCAGTCTTTTTACTCAAGTACAATCTTTCGACAGGATTTGGCCTACTTGAAATCCATTCCCCAATCTCACATACTCAGCAAGAATTCTCCTTACACAGATGAACTGCATGCAGATACCCAGAGTGCACTAAGAGTCTTTTGTAAGTCATTTTGAAATGGTTACAGAGATACGGGTTAAAGGATAACCTTATTTTGCATACCAGTAAAAGTTACTGAAGTCATATCTCAAGTTTCATAGTAGACATATCTTACCATTGTATAGTTCTTGGAATGTTTGAAATTCCTTTATGCTATTTCAGACTACTCCTTAAATAAGTTGACAAGCAAGAATGCTATCTAAACCACTGTAAAGAGACTGACAACCAACACAATCTGGAGTCAGATAAAAGGGGATTTTTGATGGGCCTGAAACTTATGAGCAAGGTAAAGAATAAATCTGTTTCTTGTAAGTTACTTTTTTAAAAGAAAAATATCTGGAGTGTATTTCATCTTGGACCTGTCAAAATAATAGCTTGGTGATGTGAATTCAGAACATAAAAATGTTCTATTAGCAATCAACAAGAGACAAGAGATACACCAATCTTTTCTAGTATAGTTTTCTTATCAGACATATTTGTTTTACTTCATGAGATTGTTCTAAATCCATAAAATTTACATACATATGGCTGCACTGTTAATTCCTACTATGCAACTATTCAGGAGTTTCCATTTTCTGCTTAGTAAAGGCACTTCATAGCCAAGAAATGTAAGCCAAGGATGGTTGGTAGTCCTCTGATTACACTGATAGACTTACACAAAATGCTGTTTGAATAACTCGGTTCCTATCATCATAATAATGAGAAATTACAGGAACTGCAGACATTATATATTGTAACTACAAATGAGGAAGAGTAAACAACAGAAACTGATAGCATGATTGAACTATTACAGGAGTAACCTATTTTTGTTTTTCTTTTAATTCCATCTTCAGATATCTGATTATGGACATTGTTTTCAAATGCAAAGCTTTTTTCCCCTAGCACTTTTCTCCTTTCTTACATATTATCTTATGTAGTAGTGCTGGAAAGAATACTTCTTTGCAATTGGATGTTAAAAAAATAGTTTTCTACTGCTTATATGAGCACAAGCAAATATAGAAGAGCTAGTCAACTGTGAGTTTCCTAAGAAAATATATCTTGTCATACCTCCAAGATGTCTGTCTTGAAGGAACAAAATTACAGTTAATAGTTGTGTTTCTCTAAAGTAAAGGTTCTGTGAAAGAGGTTGCAGAAAAAAAAGCATTTTCACTCAGCAAGATTTGCGAGAAAGTATTCTTCATTTCTTATCCAGGTGAAATTACATTGCTCTAAATTAAATTCAGGATCAGAAGAATCCTAGAATTATCAAAATAATGAGTTTCCCTTTATTTTTACAATGAAATTAATCAGAACTTATTTTCACAGTGACATTAATCAGAGCAATTACTTTCATGCATTCAAGAAGAATTTGGCTTCTTATGAAAATGCCAAAACTATGCCTCCCTGTCTCATGATCAAAAGTGGTAATTTTCATCAAGTAAATCTAAGTTTCCAACTTGTTCAAATATTGAATTGCATCTGGGTTGGAAATCCACAAGCTTACTTTATATTTTTACATCAATGAATGTGTGTTCCCAATGCAATGATAGCAAATTAAAAAGCAAACAGGTCACAAGAAGTGATAAGATTAGTCACAATTTTCGGCACATCTCCTGGTTGATAATGGCAAACAAGAAAGGCATGGAGATATCCTGGGGAGATTACAATGCAGACAATTGTAATCTACAAACAATGCAGATTTATTGCAGTATCCCTCAGCTCCATTGTCAGGAAGTCAGCACTCATTCATAACCGTTTTTACAAAAAAGGATATTAAAAAAGGTAATAGATGACCTTTTCATCTCTATAAAGCACCTAAATTTAAAAGCATAGCTACAAATAATAAGAACAAATAATACAATGATTGTTGTTCAGACTTGAGTGTAAACTCCCAAACACAGTTAAGATGAAAAAAGAGAGGCCAAATACTTGAGGTCTGTGTAAGGCCAGATTCACGAAAGAAAAGTAGCATTTTTCTCCAAGTTTGTCCTAATGAAATCTGGGTCTAAAATACTGTGCAAAATTTTGCTCGCTGTTGTTTGAGACTGGCATGTGACACCTAGTTTTGAGAAAAACCTTAACAGAGATGTTTATTTTGTTCATCAGTCACTAATCTGTTCTCAGGTTAGTAATATCTATATTGATTTTGGCTGACAGTGTTACAAATCAGCCTGCTTTAAATCAGCTGATTTTGTGCACCTGTCTACACCACTAGGTTTTTATGAACTTTTACTGGAATCTGTCCTTGTAAGTGATTAAGATTTCTATTTCTTACATAAAATAAAGTAATAATTTCATTAAGCTGACAACACTCAATTTTTACCTGTTACATGTTACAAAAACTCAATTTTTACCTGTTACATCCCAAATCCTTTTAAACTATGTGGGATTGCACACGTAAAACAAAAAAAGTGATACACAAAACCACATACCTAAGGTCACAATCCTGCAAAAATGCACATAATATATGAAAACTGCCCCACTGCCAGCAGTCCCCAATGACATGTCCTGCTTTCAGACACAAACCTCAGGTCAGGAAAGCATTTAAGGACATGACCAAATGTGGGAAAGTGCTAGTATTATTCCATAAAAGAAAAAAGACTTTTTACCAGAGCTTTAAATTAAATATATTCAAGAAATTTCATTAATATACAAATACTTAAAGTAAACAGTCCTTTTTTAGGACTGCAGTTAAAACGGTAAATGCATTTTCAGGAATAATTCAGTTATAATTTGGTCTCTTACTTAACACTGGAGTTGATTCAGATGATTGATTGATTGTACAGCTTTGAAAGCTGCATTTGTTATTTTTGGACTACTAACCAAACAGCAAATATTTACCTTCTTTTAGCTCCCTTTTTTATTGAGAAAATTTCATTTTTAGAAAGAATTAAAGTATTGTTTCACCTATGAAAAAAAGGTTGGTGGTACTTTAAGCAGGAGAAGTGAAGCAGATGTCAAAGATAATTAGGTATGAAAAAACTGTAAATACAAATCTATGGGTTGTTTTTGAAACTTTTGCTGACGTGAATATCAAACCAAAAATATAATTTCAAATGAGTTCTGTTAACCTGAGGTACCATGAAGAAAATATATTACAAGAGGAAGTACCAAGTTTTATCAGATAAACATTTAATAAGACACTAGTAATAAAATTCACTAATACTCTCAAAACATGAAACTCTCTTGAAAATGAAGACCTTTGTAAGTTAACAGCACATTCTAACCAGTTCATCATATTCTGGAAAATTTTACTGAACTTCATATTTCTGTACATATTTCTACAAGATACTTTTAGATGATTCATAACAATTAATCCATCTTTCTAAAGATAGAGGCAGTGCCAAATCCTGATACTTTTGACCTGAATGTTTATAGCCATACCTGTTCTTTATTGTCTACAGTATAGACAACGTTTTAGTATAAATATATAGGACTGCTTACACATCCGACAAATAAGGCCCTGTATTCTTTTGCAGGGATAACAAGAAGATATTAAATTAATTTCACAACATAGGATCATATTTAGAATCACACAACGGTTTGGCTGGGAAGGGACCTTAAAGATCATCTAGTTCCCCACAGGCAGGGACACTTTCCACTAGCCCATGTTGCCCAAAGCCCCGTCCAACCTGGCCTTGAACCCTTCCAGGGAGGGGGCAGCCACAGCTTCTCTGGGCAACCTGTGCCAGTGTCTCACCACCCTCATTGGAAAAGATTTCTTCCTTATATCCAATCTAAATGTACCTTCTTTCACTTTAAAACTGTTGCCCCCTGTCCTGTCAGTACAGTCATTGGCAAAAAAGTCTTTCTCCGTCTTTCTTATAAGACCCCTTTATATATTGAATGATAAGACTATGAAAAATCAGTTGAACATTTATTTTCCAAGACATAAAAATGAATGAATGAGGCAACAGGAAAAGGCATGTCTGAAGGGAAACTTTTAAGATATTCTAATGGTTCTAATTTTAAAAGCTGCCATCAAATCTTGATGGATTATGAAAGTGTGTCTAGTTAGATAAATTATAGGCACGACACTTTGGAGATCAAGAAGGTAGCTTAATGTATTAAATAGTGACTAAGTACAAGTACTATGGCTCAACATTGAAGTGTACTAAGTTCTGCTAACTGCATTCAGGGGGTGTGAAAATGTACTGAACAATGGGAGTTCTCTTTTGTACGTTTTTTGTAAAAATTTAGTTTTTCTTTTAAGGACATTACCCATATGCCTGATTTCATGGACCCATGGTGGCAAAACATACAGCAGAGACGCAAAGAGATCAGCAGCAAGGGGTTCTGTATTGATATATATTTAGATAGTCTACAGGGAAGACGCTGAATGATCCCATAATGCATTTTGTATTGCATGCAGCATTTAACATTAATGTTCAACTTCCATTCTGCCAGTATTAAATGTTACATATTTTGTTAGAATAAAGAAAACTTAAATTTATTCTATCCTTAGGTCAATTTATTCATCCTTAGTGCTGGAGTTTAAAATTAATTGTTTTGCTCTTCTTTGCAAATATAAATGAAGTAAATTTTTTTTTATATATCATAGTATATTCCTTAGGTTTACATCTTACTATAAATCTCAGAATGACAATGTCTGTCAGAAAGCAAAGTTTCCTAGTCTGTGAATCTTTTCACCACACACTGAATTTACCAAGCTGCTGGATTCTCTGTTTTCCCTCTCTGATGAGAATAGGGCTGCTTTACTTGCACTGACCCTCACACCACCTTGCATAAAGCTGATACAGAGACTCTGGCAAAACTTGCCAGGTTCTCCCCAAAGTGGGAGGGATACATATGGTTGGTTGCATAGTTTTATGTAACAATAATATTTACCCTAATGCCTTCATCGGCAATGTAGGAAAGCATTTCAGTAGGATGTGTTCTGACATGGAACACAAATTACCTTCCTTTGCTATAAGAAAGCAGAGAGCTTTCCAACTATTTTCCTGTGTGAAGCAGGTTAGTTTCCTTCCCATGCTGTTACTTTTCCATTGAGTTGTGAAATGAGTCATGAAGAAATCTGAAATGGAAGATGCAGAATTGCTTGGCAGAGGATTTTCAGGAAAAGTGTATTCCAGACGCAGTGTAATACAACAGAAAAAACTTCTATTATAACTGAATAATTATGACTACAGAACACATGAACTACACTGCAACCTAAAAACTGAGATTATATCTAATTGTGAAACCCAAGTCACAATGTCTCAGGAAATTTAAGTCTGGATTTGAAGAGCTGTGTGAACAAGTTAGATACCTACTAAATTAAGGCACCTTGGATTGCTTTGCCTTTCTGTAAATCACTGTTTAGTCTATCTTACTTGAATGCTTCTACTTAGGCTGTGAGAAATATACACTGTAGTCTACGCAGGCCAAATCAAGCAATTTATTTCTATACAATTTAAAAGCTGAAAAAGGAGCTAGATTTAATCTGCTTTATAATCTCTTTAATAATGACATATTTAAGACACCTGTTGAAAACCCGTAACAGGAATTTAACAAATCAGAAATATAGTGCAAGAGTCTCACTGCAATGTGTTATTCAAATGAATTGTTTTATCATACCATGGGCATTTTAGTGACATAATTCCATTCCAGAAAATATGGCACTGTATCCTTTCAAAACCAGAATATTCACTGGCAGTCCTAAATTTATCTGATTGTCAGCAGTGATACACTCAGAGAGCAGCTAACCCTGACAAGAAACGCATACCATGTGTTCATATATAAAAACACTTTGCAATCCATGACCTGGCTGCGTCATCTTTGTAACAGCCCAAGGGAGCCACAGACAATCTTTCCACATACTCTACTGAAGACTGAGAAGGTGCTGGTTTCTTCTCCCACTCGCATGCCACAAAACCAGAACTGGGTAGTTTTGCTGCCTACAAAAGCAGTGGGATAACAGTGAGAATTGTCCCCCTGCTTGCCTCAGAGCTCAGCAAGGAACTCTATCGCAGCAACTTCGTGCTCTCGGTGAGAAACCTGGCACAAATATAAAACACTGGGATCATTCTGGCAAAATCACTCACGTAGTATGAGATTTAGTTCTCCAAAACCGTAGAGAATGTCAGATTGTGGGGAGCTGTTCTTGCTTGTAAGCACTTTCCAGATCATCTTATCGGAGTTATAGCTCTACACCTGTACTAAAAGCCTACAATATTTCTTTTTGCCTTTTGAGATTTCCACTGAAGAGGCTTAAAACTGCAATTACTCTCACCTGTATAAAACCAGGTTAGAATCCAAAATCTAAATCATCGGCCAACACAGATTTTTTTTTAACTAATTAAAAATAATTGTATCTAATTAAATAGCAATATAATTTCAATGTGAAAAGGAAATGTTCATAGGTAGCCAGTAACAAATAAGTGATAATACTGTAAAACTAACCCCAAAATTAATATTTCTCCACATGCATTCAGTGAGTATTTTTTGCATTTAAGATTTCTCCTTCTGTGCTCTGAATCCAGCATTCATACAACCAGGGTCCAGAGATTCATGTCCTGTGGCCTTTACTGACATATCTATTGTCCTTTTCACTTTTGCAACAAATGCTGTTTTCAGATTTTTTCACAAACTTAATTTCCTGCAAATCAAAAATTGCCACCCTATTACTGCCAGAAATACCCACTCTATATTGAGCCTGCTCTTGTCATTACAGGCAAAGAAGCTAGCACTTCCAGAGATGTGTAAGAAAAAAAAAGAGGGAAAGCACAAGAAATAAGCCCTGTTTGCACCTCTGTGTAGCGGTTATACTTTTAATTTACAGTTACATTAAACAACACCATTACCTAACATGGATTTCTCCCACCGTGCTTGCTCTGCTATTCAAGGAAAGAGAAAGAGAATGGAATCAATTTGGATTCGGAGCAAATTACAGCAGGAACTCAACAATGTAGCTTAGAGAAAGAAATGGAATCTCCAGAAAGAGAGGATGATTGAGATTTTCAGAACATTTTTTAAGGTTGCATAGGTAAATTCCATTAATTTCAAAAAAAATAATGTGTTTTATTTTTAAGAATCAGAACTGAATATGTGAATTTTAATTATACACCACAGAGGTTTTAGGCTTTTATAGGATGAACATTCTCTTAATAGGTCAAAATTTTATACATTTCATATATTGTAACACATATCAGGAGGCTAAAAGCTACAGATTTTCTAATCCCAAACAAGCAAGGGTGCAAAATCACCTGAACTTTATTTCTACCAAAGAAGCAGATTTGGGTCAACACCTATAACTTCCTAAAAACTCCATCTTAAATGCTTAGGCAATTTAGATAGGAAAGACAAATATTAAAAAAAATCTTGCAGACGGGCTGTAGAAAGAAATCTCTGCTTCCATGCGACAGTTAAGCTCAACAGACAAAAAGAGGTAACAGAAGTAATGCTACTGCAGCACTAATGGTTTATACAATGGGGGGATAACAGAGGGAAAAGTTCCATATACATAAACTCCCTCCAAAGCTCGAAACACTGTAAAATGTATGTAGATGGTCCCTAGAAATGTGAAATATAAATATTTCCTTACTAAACAATGCATATGTGACATAAAATTCATTTCATGCATTACCATTAGACAACAAAATATTTTTCAGGGCTATAACAGATGCTGGAAAACTGTCACCTATCAGGTTTGCTAGTAACAATGTTGACTCAATATTTCTCCAACACAGTTCTTTGTCTCTCACAAGGGACAGTAGAGTACTGTGTAACACTTTTATTCTGACAGTTTTTCTTGCAGGTGCATATAGTCAATCTATTTGCCATTTTTTCTATTGCACTCCCAAAAGAATACACCTTTATTGGATCTAAAAGCAAGTGACATATTTCCCCCTAACTGAACAGTCTCAGACACTTTCTTTATAAATAAGTTATTTTAGAAATGTTTCTGTATGTGATAAACTGGAAAAGGCTATCTAATCTGTGGCAAGCTAAGAACTATAGTCTCCAGGAGTTTTCCTTGAGGAAGCATTTGGGACCTGTATATATTCATATCAAATGAAAAGCTGTATGTTTGCTGTTATACAGGCAGGAGCAAGATGCATGAAGGCATACAACTGTTACAACAGAGGTGAGATACTTAGAGAAATAATCCAAGAGTATACACCAATGGAAACAAAAATTATTTCCTGCCCATTGATAGAAAACATACTGATTTTCTAACCAATTCCATATATGATCTAAGTTTATGTAATTTAGTACAATAGATACTGTATTCCCTGAATACACTTCCCAGAACATACTGAATACAATAGATACTGATTCCAAATCCCAAGATAATGCAAGCAGTTTCTGCAAATAAAGACGTATTTCAAAACTCAGTAAAATTCAACACAGGAAAAGCTACTCAAGTTTGTTGCTAGTGTGTCATTAGCTTTTTGAGTGTAACAACAAAATTACAGCACCAGACCCTCAGCTGGTATAAACTTAGGACTACACTGTACAGTCATAAGATGTTAAGCTACAATGAACAAACAAAATAAAGACATCACCAGCTGGAATCAAAAACAGTATTATAACTGCTATAACTAACTGTAACTATTTAGGTACAAATACAGTTTATCACTCCATATTGTTAAAAACTCGAATTATTCTTTACTACTGCTCTTCACCCGAATAGGCTACTAGTTGTCTTGTGAATATATTAGCAAAACAAGATTTCCTATGCTTACTTTACTACTAATTCTTTATTCAACAGAAATTCTGAAAAGAAAGCTATCCGCCCCAAAATATCTTTAGGGAATAAATATTGTGCTAAAAATTAACAATTAAACTTCTCACTTCATTTGCCAAACATCTGTATATGGTAAATGTACTCTAAAATATGGTTACTCTTGGTTAGATTAAATCAAACAAGTAAAAAGATAACCTAGCATTCTTTGATCTGAAACATGCAGAATCATAAAATGTTTGGACATGATAAAAATTTGACATCACGGATAAGCTTCACATCTTTTATTCTTTTTCATAAAGAAGTGTCAGACAACTATATAAAAATAATAGATCAAATAAACATAGACACTGTTGTACACAGAGCATAAAACCTTAAAAAAACACTGAATAATTCAAGGGAACTCTAGCAACACTTGTAATTTACAACACTAGCAATTTTTCATAAAGCAATACTTTTTAAAATTTTCATCCTTTTTCTATAGTGCCTCAGGAAAAAGAGAGGCAAAAACTGAAACTATAACTACAAATATTAAAGTGTTTGCTTTTAGTATCAGTGTAGTAAATATGCCATTACTCTTAGATGGTAATGCAATATGTAAACAATATTTGTCCCAGATCACTACAGTAAACAAGATTTTCAGAGACTATAGTATTTTTCCCTCCTGCTATTTTGCAAGACCACAATTTTTTAATACCTTCACAATAGAAGATACTTTTTTCTTTCTGAAACAGAATCACGCACAGTTTAAGTATCTTTTTCTGTTCTAGGGTAAGTGCTAAGATTTTCAGCAATGTAGTTAGCCCAGGTGTAGCAGGCTATATTGATTCTGATGTCTGCACCGAGTATCATCTCTGCATTGCACTGCATGACATTTGTCATAAGGAAACCAAAGATCTAGACTCAGTTTTACTTCTGATCTGCTCCTTGCATCTGCTGTGTCTCTTTAAAATACAGATTTTCTTCTACATCTTGCCCTTTAATTAATATTCTCGTCCCCCAACAGTTTATGTGAAGAGGAAAGAACAGCTCACCAGGAAAAACAGACATTCTAACAGTGACTAAATATATAATAGTGAGTTATAACGTGCAACTTTACTTGGAGAAGTAAACAGCACGTCCACATTTCACTTTTATCTCCTATCCCTGTTTTGTGCGATCATACTTGGATTACAGTTGCTTGTTCCTAAGCTTTTTTTTTTTTTTCCCCCCCAAACTTCTCAATTTGAGAAATAGCATCCTAAAACTTTTTCCTGCCAGGCAGCCTTGAAAACAATTTCCTTCTCTCTACCCCTTCTAGACATACTGACACCATAATACCACTGCCTCCCTTTCTCTCACAGAGAGTTTCTCAAATCTGGATTGTTTTTTCATTGTCACAGCACCAGTTTTGTTAATACATGTCGCAAGGACCAGATGCGCTTATGTATTCTGGAGAGAAAGGTATATATTGTTGTTACTCATATGACCATTACGGCTAGCTTATTCCATGGGAATCATTTGACTGTTTCAAAACCCAACATTTGACCAGCTCTGTTGACTTTCATTTCTTTAGACACTCCTAAGTAACTACAGTGAATTGTCTTGGGTTTACATATTTATGATCTATTGTTATAGACTGATACTTTAACTAGGAACACTCAATTTCTCTCAGGCACAACATATGCAAAATTACTGTTTTTCTTGTTTTTTCCTTTTCAGAAATTCTAATTATAAAGCACCAACTTACTGTTACATTCACTAAGTTTTAATGAAGTTTAGTGTTTTAGGAAGAGACAATTGTATTTTCTTAAGAAATACAGAACATTACTATTTTCTGGTGTAAGAGTGCTGACACAATTTAAAGCACTTATTAGCTTCAGTGGCTTTGTCAGCCTCATACTTAAAATATCATTAATTCCTTTAGTAACTGAACTCATAACAAACCAAAAAGAGTAAATTAAATGAATATATATATACTTTATATGCATTAGAGGTATATGAGTCACCTTGATCTCCTTTGGGATGGAACTCTAATTAACACTGGAACATATTTTGTCTATAAAAATTTCTGTTGATTGCCCAAGAGGTAACAGGAACTCATTTTGCCAGATGATGTTAACTTTTATGGGTTAAGGTGGTGAGTTACCGGGAGCCACAGCTGTGTGTTTTATGCTCAGGGCACTTTTTAAGCAACTCAGTATTTTAAGAACCCTGACATTCACATCTGATGTAAGAAAAATTAACAAAAAGGAAGAGAAATGATAAATCATTATGTATTAAAATATTGGAACTGAAAAATGAACTATGTTAATATTCTGACATATCACTTATGCATGTATTATACATAATAAGTTCAGGTAATTAGAATTATAGATGAGAAATTAACTTATTAACATGAGCTGCCAGTAAAGTGTAAAGAAAGCTGTTGTTAAAGCAATAGCATGGCCTTTGTAACTGAGATTTGCTACAGTTCTTGGTAAGATTATTTGTAAGGTGAAAAAATATTAAAATCACTTCTATACAATGGCTCGGACACATAGTTCAAATTTTTATTTTATATGTTTTCAGAAGTTTTTATACATAACAACTGCAAAAGATTTCTTCAAGATAAGATTTAGCTTGGAACACAGAGGTCTGCAGGAAGCAACCTTGTGCATTTAAATAATAATAATACTAAAAAAAGACAAGCCAAACATTTAAAATGCTTTAGACCGTCTTTGGATTAGAAATTTAGAAAATATTTTCGACCTAAAAAAATCCAAGTTTGGACTCAGTGAAAAAATGTTACAACATGTTACAATATGCGATGAGTTAACAAAGCAATTATATAATTCTGAAACAGCTTATTTACTCATCCTGAAGTGCAGAATACACAGAATACTCATATTTTTTGTTAGACTACCAAAAAGGCAAATACTGGAAATGCAGACCTTCAAAACAGACCACACTTATTAGGTCAAAAACCTAAAATGCAAACCATAAGTGGAAGATTTAACTGAAGCTTCTCTTTCTCTTTCTTTCCAATTTACCTCTTTTATCAAAGGAAACACCAAAACTTTATTTGACAGAATGTTAAGACTTTTGAAGGACTTCAAGCTGTTTTCAGTCCTTTCTACTATTTGACAAAATTAAATGTTATAAAACCAAAAGATAGATTAATCATTGCATCCTCATTTCTCTCAAGAAAGAAAAGCATAATTAAGGATACCACTTTCTTCAAAGTATTGATATTTTTTTCTGAAAGGGATGTGTTTTATGTAACGCAAAACCTTAATTCCTATGAGACACCATAACAAGAGATCCTTAGGTAATAAAAGCCATCACTGGATGGGTTTAAATGTCCAAATCCAGAATCATCATCCAAAAGAACTTGCTAGTGCCTTATCTACCAAACTAAGTTATTGCTTGTGGAAAGAGTGCTAGATGAGGGTGCTAGTTCCTCTGTAATGCCAGCTGAACTGTTCTTCTGCCCTGGTAAGAGACAGGAAGACCTTAGAGAAATTAAAGCTGGGGGAACCTCTAGTCTTGATGGTTCACATACAGGAGGTAACGAAACTGACTTCCTGAAACTGCTTTGAATAGCTGAGACACTTCCATTTGAAGCGTAACTGGTCCTAGAACTGAGCAGTACAGTTCAGTAAACCTCTTCACCTGTCCTCCATGTTATACCTGTGTTAGTTATTTTTTTTTCTATTGAACACTTCCTATTGAATTCTGATTTTTTGTATGAGTTGACATACATTGAGCCACACAAAGTATGCAGAACAACAAAGACAGATATCCAAGAGCTCTGAACTACATATTAAAAAGCCTGATAAATGAAAAATGCTCCATATCCTCTCAGTAAAACTAGTTTTACACATTATTTAATTTCACTGAAATCAGATAATTTGCACTGGAACATCCCTCTCAGCATGCAATTCCTACATTTGTTGGATTTTCAGATATTTTTCAAAAGTCTGCCAAAGAACTGTTAGTGTTTCACATGTCAGTGACACCTGGCATCCACAGTGACTCCACAAAATTTAATGGCAGCAAGGGAATTGTTATTGTCTATTGCTTCACTGGTCCATGAACTGAGGAGTTCCTGAGCAAGTCTTGGCACAGTGCAGCAAAGCAGCTGTTAGGCCCTATTGTTGTCAAGAATATGCATTTTGACAACTACTAATCATGTATTTACTCTGAACAGTGAATAATCTTATACATTTATTATTCTCAGAATATATTTACCCAACAAGTAATGGCAGCTCTAAATGGGTTTCTTATGTCCTAGCAAGAAAACACAAACAGTAATTAATTAGTTTGTTGCTATTTAGTCACAATTTCTTTATTTCCCCAAGCCATTCATTAAATGCCCCAAGCACATAACGGCAGGTAGCTTCTTGTGGCGTTTATGGTTATCAAATTTCTGGCAAAATTCCTTATGAACTATTCTAGGCAACCTCAATTGTCTTTAAGATGAGAGATCTACTTTTGTCTTGAATTGGGAACAATTTAAAAGACAGAAAAATGGATGGTGTAAGTAAAACAAAATGCTTCAACAATTGGACGGGTTCAAGTTGGTGGTTATCTATTTTCTGTTAAAAAAAAACCCAAAACAGAGTTGCTAAGCTGTCTAAATTGCATAGCATTATTTAGGTTTGTCATGACAGGCAATAAATGTAAGCCATTCCTGGGAAGCTAAAAAATCTTTCTGTAGTGATGGTATGATGGATGGCAGATGAAACTAAGTTGTGATCTATATAGGCAAAGACAGAAAGTAAGGAGTCATTCAACTTTTGCAGATTGTTTGGACTGTAAGGACAACAATTCAGGAAAACGAGAACTGGTGTCATATACAAATCAGAAAGTTTAGAATCAAGTTCCTGAAAACTGATAGAGGTTATAGGAAAGGTTACACGTGGGGAATACACCACAGTGGGAGCTCTGGGCACAACGTTGCCATGTTAAGCAAACTCATGATACGTGTATTGTATTTTAGAATAACACAGTTCATAACTTTTCCCTCTCTTGTCAAAGATTTGTAAGCTCTAAAACATTTCTAAAGTTGTAAACCACATAAATATTCCAGAGCTATTAATTTTACATAAGCGATACTCAGCATAGATGCTGGTAGTAGGTCAAAATCTAAGATAGGTTTAATGTACAGCGGAATGTATTATCAAATTTATACTTAGGAACTCTTATCTAAGATAAGTGTCTGAATAATGAATTGGGTCTGTATGACTATATCAATTTATACTCACAAATTATTCACTTCTCAGAAATATCTTTCCTATATGAACTAGGCAATGGGTAGACAAATGGTGATCCCTTTACTAAAAATGGTGATCAGTTTACTAAAAATACCTATTCTAGGGACAACTAAGTACCAAAACCATTCAAAATGCATAAAAATATCACAAAGAATATTATAATTGAATAAATCATCTGTATGTCCTTTTTGTTGCACTGCAGAAATACTGCAATAATTCCTTCATACTACGAGATTGCTGAATGCATAGCACCATTTTTTTCTATTTGCTCCTCCCTGAAGTAAAATAAATTATAATGAATGATAAACATATAAGAAAGGAGTGCTACATTTATAGTTATTTGGAAAAGATAATAATTAAAAACTGTATTCATCTGCACCACAACAACTCTCTTGAAGCAAATCCAGCAGCAAACAGAATTTCATCCTATCATGGAGTCTGGAGATCACACCCACCTTCCTTCTGACCTCAGAGCGCAGGTTTATCAATTTTCACATATTTTATACATGAGATAAATAACAACTAATTTAACTTAAAAGTGGAAAAGACTGAGAATGACTGACTTTAGAAGGTGAGAATGCCAAAAGTCTTCAACTGTGTATAAAGACCCTGAGAGCACGTCCCCACCAGGAGGTCTGTTGCTGGGACTCAGGACCAGCTCAGCAACAGTGTGGCTGCCGGCTGCCTCCTTCCCCCCAGAGAAGAGCTCCCAGGCAGGGCTGCAGGAAGCCAGCACTGACTCCCTGCCTGTGGGAGGTGCTTTCAGCTGAGGCTCTTGCCCTTGGCCCCACCTGAGCTACAGCTTTGTATTGGGCCATGGACCCTGTTAATCCATGCCCCAGCCCACGGACTGACGTTCCGGCCTGACCTCAGCCCTGTCCCATCACTATGGACATGGCTGGCAGCGGCGGGGCTGTTTCACTCTGGCCGTGGTCACCAGGATCCTGATCCTCTTTCCTGACTTGACCTCAGCCCTGCTCCTTCCTCACAGGGGTGTCTGATGGCAGGGGCTGCCCCTGCCTTTCCCCTGCCATCTTGTCCCGGTACCTTGGAGGGAGGTAGTGGGACAAGCCCAGCCCTGCCAGTCCCCGTGGGCATCCCAGGTAGCTCCCAGCCCCCAGGGAGCAGCTACACTCTCTGTGCTATGCTGATGAGGGATAATAGTTACTTCAAAAAAAACCCAACTGATGAGAGCAATAAAAGATTCGAAAAAATTTCAGCTGTATTTCTGCTCTGAACAAACTTTGCATATTGTTTGTTGCACAGATCCTTCTGTATTGTTCCTCACTGTGAGCAAAAATGTAAACATTTAAAGTTTTCTCAAAGAGGGTTGATGCAATCTTAGGTTCATTGTTTCTGAAGTGGAAAATTTTTGTCCAACAGTGAGAAGATTTTTCACTGGATTGTGACTAGATTATTCCCAAATAGCACTGCTGCAGATGAAGCAGGATATTTCATTAGACAGACATTAATCTTGAACAGGTTACCTACTGCCTGAATAACAACCATTTCTTTTTGCTAAAAAAAACTACTTTTATTGAAAATACAAGGTTCAGTGATGGTTTCTATGAGTGACCACATATAATCACCAAAAAAGATAAGTAACTGCACTGATGATGGTAATACGGCATGGATGATCATTAATTATTAGATCAATTCATTAGAAGCACACAGGATACAGTCCTAATGTTAATTTAAATCCCAAATAGAACATAATGACATGCAGGCCATATTATTACCCGCACAGAAAACCGCTGGTAAGTTCTTGGCAGGAAAGCATGTAAGTACTTGGTTGGGGCCACTGGTCTAACAGCAGGACTGCTGATAGCGAAAGTGGGCTAAGTTATTTTAACAAGCTGTTAATATAAATAATTTCTTATTATACCATGGCTAAATGAGAGAAGTCATGAGGTACAAAACTCAACTGCCTTAGGATAAGCCTGGAGAGATATGAGTTAAAAGGAAGAGGAAAAGAATCTTTGAATAACTAAGCACAGTTAAAATCAAAAGACATACAAAATACTACAATGCATGACTAGCCTTGAAACACAAGCAAATGTCATACTAAAACACAGAATACAAGAACACTGATGTTTATGAATAACTTCAAAATCTACTATTTTAAAATGTTGTGATGTGGCATCAAAATAATTCATTTCGGTTGCTTATTTTTAGCCCCAAATCCTTTCTGTTTTCAGTCAGTCTGACATCACCTTCTGTCTTTAGCTGGAACGCTGCCCTCCCCCATAATCTAAACAGAGATGCACTTAATCTTCTTTTGGGGCTAACAAAACCATTCAAGGTCTATTATTTTGATATATAATGATTCGTGTTGAAATATTTGATTTAACTCATCATCAAAACATTTGAATTTGCAACTCATAGTGAATTTTATTTTCCATTTTAATGCCCACAGTCTCAGGAGCCAGACTCACATTGCTACAGTAAGCTGTATGGCTTCACAATGCTTCCTTTTTCTCTTAAAACTTTCTATGATGCTTATTGTTATTCTTTCTCCTTTGTCTGCTTCTCCAGCCTCCAATTAAAGGCTGGAACAATTAGATTTTATTGAACTGTAAGTTCGCTAATTGAATAGATATATAGACAGTTGAAAGCACTAGGATTCTCTACAGGGTCTTGTTTATCAGTGTCTAAATCTTGGTTAACAGCTTGCTACCATTCTAAATATACAACTATTTATTTAAGTATTTATGTACAATGTTTGCTTACCATGGCAACTGCTATATCAACTTGACATACACAGAAGTAATTTTATTCTGATACATTTACCTCTTTGTTAGATTTCATCCATATTTTATGGTATTTAAAGAGAAATAACAGCAAATGCTCAATATATGTCTCGACTTATTTTAATGTGTAAGAAGTACTTGTCAATTTTCTAGTATAATGTATATGACTAAACATATTTGCCAACCACAGAACTGGTCAAACAGCCCATTAAATCAGCTGGCAGGAAAAAATCATGGCAACCTTTGAATATTACTCAAAAGTTCCTCAATTACCAAAGGTGGTTTTTTTTTTTTTACTTTTTGAATTTATACCCCAACTACAATTTTGAAAGAAGAAATACAAACAGGAAAATATATGTATCCCAGTAAAAATACAGTTTCTCTAATTATCTTTTACTACCATCTTTTCTTACGCTTCAGACTCCATGGTCAATAGCTTCTATATTCTAACTTCCCTTAAAAATTAATCCTGCTCTGTTCCAGACCTCTGGAAGAACCTAGTCCACATCTAAATGCATCTTGGCAAAAACACTCTACTATTGACTCCAGACCTGCTCAGAGCTGAATACTCAAAACATCTTTTCTGATCTTTGTCCTAGGATCCAATACCATGAAAGAAAGAGGTTACACGACTGATTGGTCAAACTATTGTAAATTCCCAGTGTGTTAACTGACTGGATTGTGTCCTCAGTTCACTGAGGAGACAGGGCCCACATCCCTTCTTGTCTGCATCCGTGGACATGGCCAGACTTGTTAAAACATGTGCTATATTTGGATATATAGATCATGGCCAAAGTAAAGAGCAGATGGACACACATACAGTTCACAGAAATATAAACCCACAGTTCAGAAACACAAAGGATAATTGATGATCTATCTCTGCTTGACCTGTTCCACTGAATTTCATTGACATCTGATTTACTAGTGAAATCAGAAGATGAAGAATATACAGCCCTAGAACTGCCAAAATTAAGGCAGACCCCAAAGGGAGTTTGCAGGGTTAAAGAGAATAATAAGTACAGCAAGAATAATAACTACAGCATGACTGGAAAGGAAACGGGATATAATAGGATAGGTCTAATTACAGAAGGCAAGAAATAATTCAGGGCTGCAACATCATGAGAGTAGAGTACCAGGAGAGATTAGAGGGAGAAAGAAATAAGACTGGTCATGAAGCATTGTATACACTGTTGAGTTTCCAATAGGGAATAATTCACTTATGCGATTCAACTCTCTCCCTCATCACAGCCAGAAATCGCCCTGAGTTAAACTGAGGACAAAATTAAGAGATACTGTGAATTCTACAGTATCTTTTGTACCAGCAGCCATGATCCAGTCCCTCCTGCAGCAAATGAGTAATACTTAATAATGATAATAGTCATAATTAATATTAAACTCTTAGTGAAGGTTTATTATCTTCAAGCCCTATTAAGTAATTAACCAATTCATTAAGATTGCTAGTGTAAAAGCAAGCAATGAAGTTACACAGAGACACACCCTGCAGGTCCAACATTAGATCTATTTCAACAGTAAAAAAATTTAAAATTTATTGCTTAATGTAATAATGATCTAGTCCTACAGTTATGCAAAACAAACCTGAAGAACACATTTTTTTGAAGTTCTTATCTTTTCAGAAGTTGCTGTTGGGTTGTACAATTTCAGCTGGGAAAAACTGTACAGGGATACACATGTGCTTGTTTGAGATAAAAGTGTATCCTGCAAATCCTACCAAACAATGGTAAAACCATAAATTTCACAAAACAAAGCAGAGATAAACACTGATCTATTTATTATACACAGTTACAGTAATCCCGATCAACTTTTTGAATTCAGTGGACCAAATCCTACAGTTACGCAGCTATAAAACCAGAGCAATTACATAGTTACTAAGAGGCCTTGAGTAAGAAGGGAAGTAACAAAACCAACTGCAAAGTATACACGTCCTAACTGGAACAGAAACTAGTTTCCAATGCCTAACATTTCATGTCAATATTCTCTTTTGTGTTCTTAAATTCCCTTTCCTTTTTAGGGGGACCCAGGTGAGCCACAGATTTCCCAGTAAAATAGGTGGTTACAGTATCAATTTTATTTGCTTTCAGGCAGTAGGCCAGTGAAAAGAAAAACAAGTAGAACTTTTATCTTTTCTGGGAAGACTGAAAAGTATGTGAAGTTCAGAGTTCACATAGACTTGTTTGCATAGTAGTAAATTACAATTATTCTAATGAGGCATACTTCCTTTTTCTACCTTAGTCTGTCTGAAAACATTTTTCATATTAGATCTTTTAGATCAGGTTTGAGAACTTTCATTTTGTTACATGCAAGTTTGAAATGTAACTTCTGCTTTCATTTTATGTCTTGATTTATGATGATGTACTTTCTCTTATTTTACCTTTAATTTTGTGTTTGCAATGTCACAACTTTCTGTTCTTCATGCTAATGAAATGCAGAACTGTCTTAATTCAGTAGAGCTGAAGAGAACTAGTACTGCTGAAAAAGAGGAAGAAGTAAAATTCCATCTTCTACCCATAGAAAAACAAAATTTGGTGAAGTATTTTCTGAAAATTACACCTTATTTCCTCCTTTCATTTATTCTGTTAAAATTACACCTTATTTCCTCCTTTAATTTATCCTGTTTTCCAAACTTAAGGCAAAACTTTGTTCATATCTTATTTGCAACTTGCTTCTTTGCCCGAGAACCCCACCTCTTGAGAGAGTGCTTGTAGTATGCAGTATTTTAAGAATGTGTTTCTAATTAAGTGAACAGGTGGCTTCAGCCAGCAGGAACTACTGAGCAAACAAACCCGGTGAGAGCTGGGACTAGTTGTAGCAGATGGTGTGGTCTTTGTACCACTTTAATGAAGACTGTGCCTGAGCTCTCTGTTGGGTTTAATAGAACACTTTCCTTATCATTTGTGCACCTACATTTACACCAAAATAAAAGAAAGTGTGTCTAGATTACAAAAGCAATACGTTTTGTGTACCCTTCAAGCATGTTCAAGCATACTCTTATCTGATAAGTATATATTATGCATAACAAAATTCAGTTAGAAGGTCAATTCATACCTAACGCTATTATCTATAGCCATCCACCAGTGAAATATACTGTTGTAATATTTGTATCATGCTAGCAATCATCTTGTGAAACTGCACAGACATTAACAGTCTTTAAGCAGCAGGTAAATGTTTATAGATTTTTAACATTGCCTTGCCAACCCCTGTTTCTAAATTATTCTAGCAATGGTTTAGAATACATTTATTAAATTACAAGATTTCCTTTATAGATTTTTGTGAGCATACTCCAAATCAGAGTTCACATCAGGAATGGGAAAATTTGTTCAAATTTTTTAATGAGGATTAACATTCTATCTTGCATCCTCCCATTGACTGAGGTGAGGGTGATCAGAAAGAAAAGAGTAGTATAAAAAAAAATTTCAGTAGAGAAACGACCATTCTAATTTGAGTAAGGACTGAAAAGAAAAGTAGGGAAAAGAATGGGAGAAGAGAAATTTCCAATAAAAATTCAGTAACTGAATTCAGAAATGCCAATAAATTACACTTTTGTACAGTGCAGTATTATCACAGAGAGCTCCTGAATTTATAACCTGTTCATACATACAGTTTTCCATTCAAACATTTCCTAAAATGTATCCCCATATGTAACATAGTTCAAATACCTTGCACGAATATACTGCAAACTGGTTATCCAAAGTCAGAAACAGCTTCTTATCTGGGGTTCACTTGGGTAGGTAAACTTCCCTCTTTCTACATGGTTGTTTCAGGCAAACAGTGTCAGTCTTCTAGAGTAAATGTTTGGCCATATTGCCAGTAAGTTACACAGTAGCGATGCAGGGAAAGTAAGCCAGTGAGTGGGGAGTTAATAAAACAAACAAACAAGCCACCCAAAAAGTATGTGGACCGTAATGTAAAGGAAACACAAATAAAGTTACAGATAATTTCCTAAAATGCATTTTGTGGTCTAATTCCTTTTCCTCTCATATGCACAGAAACATGTTATGAGAACAAATTTGAATCTGATGTATAAATCTGCACACTGTCAGAAGAGAGAGAAAATGATACAGTGATTTAAAAGTCATGTAGATGTCTGGTCATTTTTTATTTTCACAAATTTCATTCTGTCACTAGGGCAATTAATACACATAGTGGCCAGCATATATGGCATCTGAAGTCCAGGGCAGATGCCATTTATCAATAAATGCATGGAAAAATTATTTTGGTTTTATCAAATGGAATAGATATTTGGAAGGATGAGAGATTAAGATAGCAGCTAAGGGTGCCATGTATTTTGATTACATCTTTGTTCCTATTATTTTAATTATTATATTGGCTAACATGCTATAACGTAGTCTGGCTATGTCTTAGGCTTGCATTCACATGGGTTTGTATTCAAAGTATTTTTTTAAATAATTAACTGAATCATTTACTATGACAGAATCACTCACAAGAAAGTATACCCATTTCAAGTTATACACATTATATACATTTTTTTACAAGGCTTAAAAATATTACTGATGTGGAAAAGATGGACGCTCATAGAAACAGGTAAGATGGATGGATCAGAAAATGAAAGTAGGAAAAACACCCTTTTAAGTCTAGCAGTTTTACCATGAGCAGCACTACAGCTTGATTGTTATATCGCTTGACAATGCATTGAAAACCATATTCTACCCTAACTTTGTGCAAAAATTCAATTGATAAGGAAAAATAAAGATACAATATGGCCTCCTGTGTATACAAGTACTCCAGTATATAATAATTTGGCTGGAATACTGTAAGAATCATAGTATACACAACTCATTATTCTTACTATTCATATCACTGAACTTGTCTTGCTAGTTCTATTTATTTTTCACTGGAGTAATTCTTCTGGGAACTTCAAAGCAATTAGTTCAGGAGCACATGTTAAAGGGTGAAGAGTTTCAATGTTGCAGCAATGTAAGATAACTATAGATCACAAAATCTGTCATGGAATAATGCAATCAAGAACAAAGCAAATTGAAGCTTTGTTTCCAAAAGATAAGAATGCAATGGAATGCATCACTAGCTCCTCTTATTTCTTGTGCTGTCTACCTAAATGAGACTCCCTGCTTGCATATTTCAAAGTCATTGGTTAATTATCCTGTAGCAAAACCACATTTTGGGTACTGTGATTTGAACATAATGATGTGACTATAATTTGAACAAATTAGAAATATGCAAAGTTGAATACTTGATTTCAGATATAATCCAGTAATTAAAAACATAACAAATCATTTAGCGGGAACGTTGCCATTGTCGCTGAGAAAAACTGCTAATTGCAGTGCCTGTATCTCCCCCACATTTGCAGTGCTTTACTCTAACCCCAAATCAAGATCCAATGGCAAAAAATAGTGAATTAAAAGGTATATTTCCAAGACTTGTAAACCATACAGACAATACTGAGTAAGAAAGGAACAGGGTGGACTAAACAGACGTCATTTGCACTGTCAATTTAATGTAAGTTATGCACTCCCTGTGCAACAGAAAACAGTAATTGCCAGTGTGTGAAGTTATACAGATAATGTGAGAGTATAGTAAATATAAGGAGATCATCAAATACAAAATGAATGTTGAGGAATATTTCTTTTAAAAATATGCTGTTGGTGTTATCCTGATAATTTTTTATAATCCTGATTGAAAGTCTTTTTGCTATCAATTCACCCAATTAAAACATATTTCTGGTATTTTTGATATTGGGTATGAATGTTATTCATACCATGAGTGCCATGATTCTGGATGGATTTTACGCATCAGCATTTACAAACCCTTCTAGGAGCAATCCCTGTGGCAGCTGCTCTCAGGTACTCAAGTTTATTATCACTGAATGTTCTTTCACTGGGAGACCAAGCATCCCTGTGAAAAAGGCCTGCTCCAAACTCAGCAATACAAAGGCAAATAGCTATGGCTATTCTACAGCCCCCTGAAATTACAGACAGCCTTTTATTCCCTGCCTTCGGTGTGATTTCAAATCCTACAGTGACATTGGGTTTGCCATTCCCTGATGAAAAAAAAATGTAAGCATTCTTCAAGTGTATTGAAAATGCATGTTCAGCAGTACTGTTCAGCCATGAATACTGTTCAACAATGACCGAAAAGAGTGGATGAATGATACGAATGTGTTACAGGTCAAGTCTGCGATATGAGAACTCAAATGAAAACTACCTTTCCTAATTCCTTGTTCCCTTACCAGTATATCTGATCACAGAGGTAAACCTATGCTTTCACACATGTCTATTTGCCTCCAGAAGTTCCAGTGCTATTTTTTTCACCCCTCCTGCTATAGGGAATGTGTAACATCCACATTCCTTTGAAATGCAATGTTGTGCTCATATAAGAAAAATAGTATTTCTTATTGACAATGCTCATCACTTCTGTGTTTTTGTCTTCTAGCAGTCAGCTCAAAAATCAGCAGCCCTAGTGAGTTTAGACTTAATATTCTAATAACAAGCACAGGCATGTGCTCAGCTTTTAAGCAGAGACTGAAGTTACTTTAGAGGGATGAACTGTTTCGTACAGATAATGAATCACAGATTTTGAGTGAATCACCAAAAGTCCACTGACATTGATTGACCCATGCCCATTTATCCTTCCTAAAAACCTGGCTCGGTATTTATTTCCTTGATATAGAGAACAAATCTCTCCTTAAAATCCCCAGCAACTTTCTTTAATTGTTGGGTGACATAAAAGCACTAAATAATATTGTAACCTGCTTGTCATATTTGATGAGATAAATTCATCAGCCTCTTATTTTTGTCACTGTGACACAATTTTGCAAATAGGTGAAAAGCCCATGATAATAACTTTTCTCAGGATATTTAAACACTCAGATTGGTAATTAACTATTAACATCTGTTTTGTTCAAACATTTGTCTCCTGCAAATATTCTTTAAAAACTCAACCTTTGACTTTGTTAGAGAATTCATCAGGAGAGAGGATTATGAACTTGAGGATGTTAGATTTGGCTGGGAATTGGATTCAATATTGTCCATCAATCCTCCTTTCTTTTCTTAAAACAAAAAAGGCAATGTTGTAACACAATAGTTCAGTGTTACAGCATTCCTCAAAACCAGTACTCAAAAATGACATAAATAATGCAAACAATAGCAGTGCAGAAAAAAAAAAAAAGTCAGAAGAAACACAAATATATTATCAACAAAAGATATATTCTTAGTGACTTCATGTAATACACTGTCAGAAAGTGCAGTGATAAGTAATACCTATAGCCTGTATACCAGGATGTTAACCAGAAAAATTCAGAAATCGTGTTCCACATTCATCCACTCTGACACGATCTAAATCCATTAATCTTCACGGATGTGGAAGAACTGACCTCAGTGCCCAGACATGGAGAAGAAAGTATAAATGGAGGGCTGACACACATGATTGCAAAGACTGCGTTGGGTTTAGTTCTGTTGTTCTAGTTAGTTCACATTATGGGGATAGAATGATAGACTGAAGTGCTTGGAGAAAGTCTAAATACATCAGAAAATGAAGAAAAAAATTAGTTCTAATACATGAATCTCTCAATTATTTAGCACTCACAGGCATTAATCATTTCATTAATTCCAGATTAAATACCACTCATTTGACTTTACTACTGTCCATATAAGAAAATGAATTTCCGTATACTTGGGCAGAATTCTTAAAAGGTAAATATCATGCTAAGATAAAATAGAACAAGTACCAGACACAAGGAAGGGGAAAAACTGCCCAAGTAAGATATCTGAAAATAATTATACCAATAAAAATCAGTCACAAGAACACCAATTAAAAAGGAAATCTGACGTTAAATTATTGTATGCATTACATATAAGATAAAGCTATCCATGGTCAGGAACTGGCTCAGAAATAAGAATGCTGACTGATACAAAAGAATTTTTGGAATGTCTCAGCCTCTCTTATTTTCTTAAGAGAGAAGAAAACCCAAAACATCTCTGCCTAAGAATTGTGACATTTTATTTGAGAAGATTCAGGATAAATTTTTCTTAAATCTGTAGCAATTATTTTTTTTCTAACATATCACTTGAACCATGGCAGCACACAGAGCATCACGAGGACTGGCATGGAAGAACAGAGAGACACTTTCTTTGTGCAACAGCTACCTTAACCTTCTGAGACCAAGACAGACCAAAGTAAGGACCAACTCTCAGTGTCATTTCCAAAAACTTTAACACCTGTTTAACCATTCTGACCTAAACTGAAGTTTGTTTTGATTTACACAGAATTCAGTGCTATCACTCTGGCATTGTTCCTAAGATGTATCTTCACTAAACAGTATCCTTTTTCCTCACTTCAGTGTTTCTTTACACTTGAGCTGACTCAGAAGCTAAAACTAGAAGATGCTTACACACAGGAATTCAGTAGCCTACTGACTGTGAAGACAGAGATGACGATCCTCAAGTACTGACAGCTCTCTAACACTGTCCTACAGTACTTGCTTATATCTGGAGAGCAGGACACAAAAACTCTCCCACAGTTGTCTGGAAAAGGATGAGTGACATAGCCTACTGAGGCACAAATAACGTTAGGGCACACCCTCAGAAATTCTTCCATCTTCTGTACATAAATGCAAATCTAAACATGGCTTCGGTAACTCAAGTGTGGTTTTCCATGCAGCTGCAAATACACATCAGAGACTGAGTAATCAATATTCAAGTTTAAGCCACTCACTCAATTTACTATCTATTTTCTGTTTTTCTTATTTAGGTAGCTATTTGTATAGAACTACTAAACTCATATGCACTGAACTACTAAAAGCAGTAATAGTTCTGAGTCCTGCTATTCTTAACACATCATGACATGTGGTAGTTCATTTTTCTTTTCTTTGCATTGCATTTCAACGTGATGACACTTTGGAGGTTATTGAAATTATTGTTCATGCCCTGAATACCTGGTTAAACAGAAATGTGTGATTCAAATTATTAACTAAAATGAAAGGAGAAAAGATGACAACATAAAGGGTCTTATTTTTAATTCTCTTTTCAAATCTCAGCAGTTAAAAGCCAGATGAACAGAAATCAGTTAAGGTTCATTACAGTTACAATCCATCCAGAGAAAGAGAAAGATAGAAGCTCTGGTACATTAACTTTTACGCTTGTGAACCAGTAAATAATGTTCTAGTTAGAGCTATGACTTCTTGCAACTCAAAGCTCATATAATTTCTATAATAATATATTAATTTTTTGCATTGTTAAGTGCTGCTAAATACAGATCTGAAGGATGTCAAATTGAGAAGCAAAATTAGAATATTTCTTTTAAAAAAAAATCACACATGTATATTAAAAATTCTTAACCATGATGATAGCTTAAATAACTGAGAAAACAAGGCCGTCTGTCAAATCTACAGCAATCCAATTGAAAAATCAAATTTATGATGAGTCTAACGCAGATGACACACTTCCATTTTCTCTTCACACATGGGAGAGACTAGATTTTCAGTTAGCTTGGATCATTTAACCAATGTCTCTGTAATTCAGAGGCAAGTGCTGAGCGTGTTACCTGAACAGACAGCAGAGGCGGAGGTGGGGGTTGAGGGAGGGAGTTTGACATTGTATTTGTCCCCACAAAAGGATTTCTATCATATCCTAATCCTGTTTCACTTGCAAGAAAAAATGAAAAAATTCATTCAAATTCAGTAAATTGCATCTAGAAAATAGATCCACCTTATATGATTATATTTATTGAATTGTATTCTAATGACTAAAAATTCAAAAACTGTGGCAGTTGCATTAAAAAGATTCTCTTTTGAGATATGTGCCAACTGGTTTAAGAGAAGCCTAAACTGGTGAATACAGACAACTCATGAAAAACACAGGGGACCTTTTACTATTGTTTAGCCAGTAGCATCTAAGTTTCACAGCTGGGGAGCCAATAACTGGGATGTCGAACTAAAAAGGCGATTAATGAATTTAGCATCGTAAGGCTGGATTCAGAGGTTAAAATAACACTGTATATCTTCATATTTGGTAGGTCTCTGCTGTGGACGAAAATGAATGTCCATTGTTACCAATGTCTGGTAAACTTCTCAGTTGCAGGACTTAAGATATTTTCGGTCTATACAGTCAAGAACAGAATGATGGAGTTTTGTCTCTTCAGTTCAACATACAGTATTTCAGGTTCTGCAAAGCTCTGTGATAAATTCAGGCTATAATTTAACCTCACTTTCCCACTATTCTGAAGGTTGTTTCTTCTATAGAAGACTATCAGCAATGGTTAACATATACTGTATTAATTCATTTTTCAACTAATAATAGAGACTGAAAATTCATAATAAGCAGTACTTTCTTCAAATTTACATTAACGTTATATGACATTCTGTATAAACAAAGAAATTATGACCTCACCACTTAGTAAATATCTTACCACAAATGCACTCTATTATAATTTTTTTATATGCATAAGGGTAAGAACAAGACCACATTTGTTTACCATACAAGGAGAAAAAAAGAGATGAGAGGGAAGAAAGCAGATCTAGATGTATGGTATCATCCCCTTTGTAACATTTTTACTTTCTGGCTTTTTTTCTTTCTTACACAACCACCAAGAGGACTCTTTGTCTACTACAAGTTCTCTTATGTAAAAATAAAACAATCATGAGAATGCAATGAATATTAATAATGTCTTCCAGTTTTTTCTTCTTCATCTCATTTTAATATTTTAACAGTATGAGTTAAAATTATGGAATCATAGAAACACTGGTTGGAAGGAACCTCTGGGTAAAACAATACTAAATCAGATCAGCCTTGTGAGGCTAAGTCCTTAAAACCTCCAGACTCTCCAAGGAACCCATTACAGTAGTCCTTTACTGTCCTGAAGAATTTGTCTCCAGTGTGCACTATGAATCTCTCCATGCCTGATCTTGTAGCTCCTGGTCCGTACTTTACTCTCTGTCACTATGTAAAGGTGTTGGCTTCACCAACTTTGCAACTCTTCTTCACATAGTTGTTAACTGCCTGATCCCCTGTAAGTCTCACCTTTGCCAGACTAAACAAGCCCAGCTCCCTCAACCTCTCATTATAGGTCACATGCTCTAGGCTCCATATTTATGAACTATCCAGTTTGTCAATACCCTTCTTGAACTAAGGGGCCAAAACCTGAATATAATATTCCAGATATCACCAACAACAGATTACACAGTTGTAAATAATTATCTGGCTCATCTAGTTTAATACAGGCTATCAGATAACTGATACATGTACTTGAGTGTAAAGTCCTTGCATATATACCTTATTCAGACCTAATGTATAACCCAAGTAAGCAATCTGCTCAGGGATGATGTATTTTTATAGCAAAAGCATGAGCTTTTCTGAATTCCTGAGGTGCTTTATGTGCCTCTCTGAATTGTTGAGACCAAAGCCTGAGAAACCTCTTTCCTGTTACAAAGGTCCAAAAAAGAAACATGTCAGAACAAAGACAGACTGCATCTAATCCTATTAATGCTGTGCAAAATCAATCTCCTGAAGCTTTCTAGTGCTTGCAAACATGCAGTTAAGATGCCTCTGGTGATGGACGGAAATTGCAGGTTTTCGTCCCAATTTTTTAGCTGTTTCTTATTTCCATTCTCTTTGCTTTTGCTGAAAACTGATTGACTGTAAAAGATCTACTGCAATGTCAGTCTCCCGTTAACAGCTGGGAAGTCACTTTGTCTTACTTGCAGTCACAAAGAAACACAAGATAATCATATTGTGACAGCCATACCCAGCAGAGAGGAAGAAAAGCAAAACTCTTTTAATTATTCTACTCTGCCCATTTCAGCCCTTACCAAATTTCCCAACAGCAAAAGGAAGAACATTCCTTTTCAATTGCATTAATGGCTGGATAGCCAATAGAAAAGTTTATGCATGCTATCATAAAGCACATTTTCAGGACAAAGGTAAAATTTTTCCTTCTGTGCTAGTAAAAGTATATTCTACAGCTTTCATTAATCTCTCTCATTTTAGGGGAAATAGTCTCTTAACTTTCCAATAGTGCTCCCCATACTGCATATCTCAAGGTACTGTTGAACTAGACAAGAATATCTCAGACTGAGGAATTCAACAGGGAAAAAAATACAAAGAGGCAATCCTGCAAGACAAAAGCCTGGAACTGAACAGCATTAATGTCATGTAACTTAGCTGCCAGTTTCTACAACCACTGAATGTAAATCACAAATTCTACTGAAACTGAATTTCGTAATTAGAAACAGAGGGAAGGAGGCATAAAGAAGATAGTCTCTTTCTCTTCATTGCCTCTGAACTTCTTGTTTCCATAGGTGCTGCTTTTCATTTAACAGAGACATTAGCATAGAAATAATCTGCATCAAGTCTGTTTCAAAGCTGTCCTCGGTCCCAGGAGTTTTGGCTGCCTAACTGTATTAGGATCAAAAATAATTTGAGTCATTATATTTTAGATCCCAATTAGGTAAAGAAAATACAACTTTATTTTTATTAATAAACATTTACAAAAATATTATTCCCATTATATTCACATAACATTAGAGTGCCTCCTTGTCACAGCAGTTCATTCAAAGAGCTAGAAAAACATAGAAAAAAGATCACTAACACCAGCAGATTTCTAATAAAACTATCATGTCCAAGTCAGAACAACTACCTACAATTTCACATTCCACATGGCATGTTCCCTGTAAAGAAACAGCTAAATGTTTTTTTCATTAAGTATGTCAATAAATCACAGGTCATTACTCAGAACTCTCTTAAAAAAAAAAAAAGTTAAAAAGTTCTGCACTAGAAGCACTATGTTTCACTAGACTAACTCCCAAAGTCTTGGAATCTAACATGAAGTCATCTACTAAAAAAATTAAGCTTGGCCAAGATCATCATGAAATTGGCAATAAATCTGAGATTCTATATAAAGAAAGGGCAGGTTAAGGATACTTTGCCATTCATTTCTCCAGATTGGTAGTTATTTGTTGAAGCATTCAACATTTATGAATTTCTGCAAACCTAAAAGTAATAACTCAGTCAGCCAGACACAGTGTCCCAGAGCCATGAGCCAGTCAGTAGAAAAATAACCAGTAATGACTATGATGTATTGGTTAGAGCAGATACTCCTAGTCTCTTTATTTAGCTCTGCCAGCAATTAGTATGTGACCTTGAACAAATCACTGTGCTAAAAAACAGTTTAAAGCACCAAGTTTATACTGAGCATATATACAAATATATTCTAAGTCTCATAGATTTTCAAGTGTAAATACTTAATTCACATTCTCTTAAATGTGCATGTTGTTTCTAAAGAAAGCTGCAAGAAAGTAAGAAATTTAAATTCCACACCTACTTCCACTGAATGGCTTCCTACCTCCTACTTCCAGCTCCTTTGAAAAAATGTCAAACACAAACTTTTTATGCTACAGTATTTACATTGTGTATATTGTCACAGTACTCTTACAGTGCTGTATAGCAGCACAGATGGAACAGGTTCATCCCACCTCACTCCAAGCATGCCAGGGAGCAGTGAGGCCCAGCTGCTCCAGAAGCAGAGCAGAGCCTGGAGCAGAACACAGTAATTAGGCAGTGATCTTACCAACAAGTAGCCAGGGTGCAGAGCTACAAATTCAGGTCAGGATGAGGGCCAGAGACAGTGGTCAGGATTGGACACCATCTAGTGACTACGCAGAAAGCCCCTAGTGACAGAGCAGAGTGAGACCAAGCCAACTGAGGAGCAGGTCTGGGTGAGGGTCAGAACAATTCCAGGCACAGACACACCTCCTACACAGCTGCTTTCTGTAACACAGCTCTTGTCAACAAAGGAGCTGACCTTGGACTCAATCAGCTGAACTCTGACTTAGCCAACTAAACTCCTACAAAGAGGATGCCCTCCAGGTCCCGACCAGTGCACTGAGGTGCAGCAACAAGGAAGCTCAACGCTCCTCCCACATCAAAAAAGAGCGGGGTTCATACACAGGGCATTTCAGTACACCTACTACCTGACATACCTTCTGGAGGCACTTCTCAATCTCATGAGTTAATCAACTTCTCAGCTGCCTCACATAAGTGCTGAAGTGGAATTGAACCTGGGTCAACCCATCTTTCCTAAGGCTGCTTATCTGTGAAGAGCAGGAGACTGAACCCAAACTACCGAAATCCCATGGCTATTAGCAAAGGCATTTGAACCTGATTCTCCCTTTCTGACTCTATCTGAGCTCCTTAGCTTTGGATTTCAGGTACCTTTTATTCATCTTTGGGAGGTTTACAAATCCCAGTCAAGCTGGGTAGGTCTCTTAACAGGTGTTGCCCATGCTATTCAAAACACTGGATCAAGAGCACCATATAGACACCAAGTAGCATGCATAAACTAATATTTTTAAGAAGTATTTTTGTATTTACACTGTTATCAGAGCTTCAGAAATTCTGTCTGTGGCATCCAAAGAGAAGTCAGCAAGGTTACCATACGCAGATAAAATTAGCATCACTGGTATAATTAGTCCAGAGACCACCCTCTCAGAGGCATAAAATAATCTCTCTTCCAGCTCCTACTCCCGATTTTCCCTTAAGCCCTTTATGACAACGGGTAAATCTGTTTGGCTTTCCATGGCTTCATTTCCCCAGCTACAAAATAGAAAAAAACCCTTCTTTCTCTGAAGAACACCATCAATGAAGTACTTTGGGATCATAAGATACAGAGCATCAATAACTGATACTGACTGCAAAGTACAGGCAGCCTACTACTGTAACAGCTCCTGCTCGTTTAGCAAGACTTTTGCCTGCAAAGAGAATGCACTGTTAGTTCACTGATTATCTCTCATATTCCAAGTGTATGTCTGCCACTGAATTCAGCTGAGTCATGAGTTATGAAATAGTGAAAGTCCATTTGCATTACCATGAATAAATACCTTGTAAACAGAACTAGTTGGGGTGGAGCGTTATTGTTTGTATGTTTGCACAACACTTTTTTCAGCAAAGCTCCGTGAGGATGTATTAAACTGACATTGATTAAAAGTTACAGAATTCAGCTATATTTAGAACTTAATTTAAAATCTTGAAAACACCCTAAGGCCAGCTGAGGAAGACAAAGCATCATTTTCTAATTAATTTTAATGGAAGCACTTTCAAATTTTATTTTACTGAAGAGCAACTGAATTTAGAATATTTTTGCAGCCTTTTAGAATGAAAAATCACTTTTGCAAATACAGTTAATCTGAACAAGTTCTTCTCTACAACACCACTGATTTTTATTTTTATACTATCCTCTATCTCATAATACTGGTAATTCCCTGTCAATCATTAAGTAAAATACATTTTCCCCATGGTTTTAGTTTTTTAAAAAAACATTTCAAATCCCAAGGAAAAAAATATGTGAAATCAAGCATAAGTAAGTATCAGATTTTTTAGAATTTTTAGAACAATTACAGGAATTCTGAGATGCCTGTTACAGAAACAGAGAAAATAGAATTTTCTCAACTCAGTGAATCTACCCTATCAATCAAAGAGACAAGAATGCTAAAAAAGAAAAAATTAGTTTAAATAACTACTTATTAGGTGATGATGATTGAAGAGATAACCCATTTAAGTTAAAAAGACTACTAGTCTGTTTCAGGTATCGCTTTCTTTTCAAACCATTTAAATATATTTGTTCTGATATTCTTATTTGTCTAGTCTTGTACAACAAAGGCCGTCTTTTGAGATGTACCCAGCAGCCAGTTTGTGTGTCAGTGGAAAGTGTACACAGTATTTCAAACAATCAGGCTAAACATTTGCTTATTACCCACTCCACTTATTTAGTCACCTTTTTTTTTTTTTTTTAAATTTAGATACTGAAATACTTATATATTATTAGAAATTAAAGGAATTTGCATAAGAATTCATACTCCCCATATATGTCTCACAGAGTTTAGACATTGGTGTATTTTTATGTTTTGTTTCCTGCTATCTTGCGTCAATACCTGCTATTCCTTAGCAAAGATGAGAGAAAGAAAAAGAGAGCACCACATTCATGTTCCTCCAGCCTTGACACCGTTTAAACAGCTACAGACACTACCTTAAGTTTTAATAACATCAGAACAAATCTAAATTACACCTAGCAATTCATGGTCAAATCAGCAGTTTCAGCTCCTGAGTTAACTGAACTGTAGAATAAAAGAGACATAAGTCTTCTGAAGTGTATCATCTTAGTTGCATGAACCAAAGGGAAGTAAATTTAGAGGACAGTATGTGGGCTCTCTTTCAACTTAGGGCTCTGTAAGAGAAATTTTACATTTAGGGCAATGATAGCTCCCTTGATATCAGTGAGTCTGTTCTATTGCAGAATCATGAGTTTTTCTATAAGCAATCGATTTACCCTTTAAAGCTTGCTTTTATCATGAATGTTCATGCAATTGTATGAATTATTTGTACATTAAAAAAATGATTATATGTCTATATACAACAATTTTGGATCTTTGTCCACATTCATCCATCTGTAGATAGATACAATACTGCGTGGCTTATTTGATCAATCATACAAAATTGAAAGCAATAAATAACATCAGTATTGATACATTCACTCATGCCTCTCCTGTGATGACCATCCTTATTTGAATCAAGGTAAATGTTGAGTAAAATGGGATCTTTTTACTTGTAAGTTATTATGGAAGCTTCACTTAGGGCTACACAAAACCTTCTTGATAATTTGACACTGCTGCAGCATGGCCTCTGCTATGTCAGCACTCAAGCTTTCAGGTTCAGAATAAAAAATTTAGATTTGGTAAGAAAATCTATGTATGTAAAATGAGTGCCATATGTAAGATTAAGAAGGAAATCCGACAGTACTATCTTACTGTCTTTTTACAGAAACGTTATTTAATTACTAATTTAAAATAGTTTACTGAGTAGAGGATTGCAGGTTGAACTTCCATGCACTTAAGAAGTTTTTAAAAACTCATGTAATAGCTCTAGTAATGCTAAAGCATATTCCTATAATTAGTTAGCTGGTTTCCATGATAATCATATACGTGTATACTGCCATTAATAAAGCTTTGAGATAACAGTTTTAAAAACATCTGCATATCTCAGCTAACTAATCTACTTTGATATGCTCATTATATCAACAGTATACAACCCATTTTGCTTATTACAGTACTCCAACATTATTTTTTAGGATTTCAGTGTTACTTCCTTTATCATGGTTAATTAAATATTTAAGCTATCTCCAGAAAATAGCTTCCTGCTTTCACATCCTCATGGACAATGGATTTTTTCAATAACCCAACTTTGAAAAGAAGGTATTTATAGCAATCTGACTTAAACCTCACTTTGGCTTCATGGTTCACATGAAGCATTATTGGTGTTTCCTTAATTTCTAATTATATTTGCTCATAAAGAAGTTAATAAAACTTTATGCAACTTATTTTGGTAGGATCTCTTTTCAAGGTTCCAGTTTGATGTTGTCTTTCAGATCAAAAAGGAACAATTCAATCGAGTTCAAATATGTTTCAGAAATAGGATGTCAGCAATGTAAGTTAGAAGCATGACTGTAATGAACTGAAGGGTAATCACAGCTGACTAGCATTCACTAGTTCACATTTATCATGAAACTTTCTCTTAAATGAATTTTTGCAATCCAACAGCAATATGTCAGCTAAAGGGAGAATTGAAAGAATTGTTCAATGTAAGTCTTGTTCATTAGAACTTGGATTTTTTTGTCCTTTTAAAAGAAAGGATGTCTTATGATTAAAACATTATTATAAATGAGATGGTAGCCTGTCATGTGGAAAATTGAGATTCTCTGGTTCTGGTGAACTGCCTTCCAGCCTGAGGGTTCTTAACTAACTTAAGTGAGAGGCCTTCTTGTCTCACTAGTTTACATATTTAATTTTGCATTAACTGTTTTCATGTAGACCTTTTCTCATTTAATGTGCTTCAAGATATAAAATATACTTATTGTCTTTTTGCTTTTATTAATATGAAGTCATATATATGTATGATCATACACAATGTCCCATGTACAGTCACTTCATTTGGATGAAAACATTAAAATCTATAGACATTACCCCCACTGCAATAGGAGTTTCTTTTTTGTGAATGACTGAAATGTAAAGGAGCTGCACAAGCATAAGATTTTTATTGTTGGAGGGTTTGTTTTTCTTGAATGTAAAAGTTTCACCAGCCACACTCAAGAGTTTCGTTAGCACACCATTTTTTTCAATTCTTTCATGATTTTAACATAGATTAGATTTACAGTAACCACACTTTTCTTTCACAGACAAGATACATGTTTTCTTATTAGATCTTGAATGGGTAACATCAATGGCTGACCTCAGTTTTGCAGACTATTCTAGTAAATGCACTCCTATTATATTTGTTAATGAGTTCAGTTAAAGGGCTTTTGTCAGACCTAAGTACTTTACCTCTACCGGGGGAGGGCAGGGGGGGCATGTCAGGACCTCCAGTTTTAGATAATTTTTTCCTTCTTCTTCTTCTCCTGGGAAGATATCTGTTTTATGTTTTAGTGACTGATAGTCACAGGACAAATTCATACTCTAGTACGCAACCCAAAGGAATATCTTAGTGTAAAAAAGGGGAGAGAACAACAGCAGCAGTCACTTCTAGGATATTCATGCATCATAAAAGATAAAGAAGTCTCCTGAGTGTTTGTACCTTTTTCTAATTTCCCATGTCATAATTGTTTAATGGCACAATGAGTCATGGTGTCTAAGCTCTGTGTCAGCAGGCAGATGCAAATCTCAGTGAAGCCAAAGAGAATGCTGCCTATTAATGTCAGGGTAAATCAAGTCCTTTATGCCTTTTCCATACTCAGTTTTTACTGAGATTGCTGATTAAGCATGTGTGTGAGGGTATCTAGCTTTCTTTCAGTGAAACACAGTTGCACGAAGATGGTATTTCTCCATTTAGAAATCACACTGATGTATGCCACGCAAAGGTCTGCTCATCCCAACATCTGCATCGAGTAGGCTACCTCAATGATCAGCTCACCTATGGAGGCCAGGTGGGAAGCTCTTCCGACCTGCTGGGCTAACTCTGTCCTGTGGCTCGCACTGAACCCCAGTGCTGGGAGCTGCTTCCCTCACACACCTTCACAAGAGAGGATCAGGAACAGGTCAGTGTGCTGCCCACCACACACAGCTTTGGCACTGGGCACAGAAGGTTGATATCTGTGGCATGGTGCAAGGGGGTATAAGACAGTAATGCAGTAGGAATGACAGTGAGGTTAACCAGGGTACATCTGAAGGACTATAAATCAGACTAATCAAACATAACATGGTTAGTGTGATCTTCATGGCACTCCTCTCTCTCACCCCTGTCTGCCCAGAATCTGCACTTCCCACTCAGGGAACTACTTCGTATAGCAATATGAAGCTTGAGAGCACCTTAATATTTAGAGAATGGAGAAAACTGGGAAATAAAAGGAGAGAGAAGAAATTAGATCCCTTATAGATCTGAATATTGCAAATATTAAGTTCTTTCTGGATGCAAGGACATAATTCTTTGCTAATAGAAAACTTCATTTCAGCCACATACTGAAGTATATCTCAGATCTGTCTCTGTTTAGCAAAATATTTAACTTAATAAATAGGTAGGTGTTAAAGACAATGAGGTAAACAATGCTATCATACAATTCATCTGAAGAAATAAAAGTAATCATCACAACTCAGAAGACTAAGGAATCCTTGTTTCACAAAGATGCTTGCAAGCAATTCATAATTTAAAATAGAAAAAAAATTATTGAATCCTGTTTGTATATTACTTAAGAGGATAAATTAATGGGATAAATTATTCATTCTGAAATATTCACTGTGCTTTACTAATTATCACAGCAAATATAATGCAGGAATTTAGTAAATTCCACTGTCACATACAGGCACATACAAATGCAAAGACATGCTTGGAGATGCACTGCAGGCAAAAGTGAATGGTAAGAGATATAATTAAAGATGTTTTAATAGGTTTTCAAAGTTGCTAAGATACCGTCAGGTAGCGTAGCACATCTCAGACAGCCACAAATATCCAAGACTATGTCCTAAATATTCATTTCCTGAATGAATTGCTTTGTTTTTGTCTTTCTTTTCTTTTGCCTTTCCTTTCTTTTTTCTTTTTTAACTTTCCTGGTAATTGTAAACCTCTTCAGGTAAACATCATCATCTGACAGGAAGAAATATTTGTGTTCAGGATTCACTATATTCACTCAGCAATGAATGAGTTTTTACAGCTTTTCTGAATAATAAAAAGCAACACAAAGACAAAGTTATCTGCAAAAACATGACTCGTAGCAAAGCAGGCAGCTGAGAAGATATATGTTTACCACTTCTGATACAGTAAGGAAAGTACAGGAGATAGAGCCTTCTTTGACTATAATACCAGGATTTTTATAGTAGCATAACACCTTACTAACGCAACCGTGTAACTGAAAAAGAAAATTGAGGGCATTTGCATTAGACACAAATATGATGATGGAATAATGTGAAATAAAATAGCTTTACAGATTTGACACAAAAATAATAATCTTGAATAAATGGTTCTGATCTCACTACCTGCCTGAAGCTTATGACAACAGAGCAATTTGAATAAGTGTACATCAGCTAATATTAATTCGTGGAGAGATGGATATTGAATAATTTAGGTGTTACTTTAATCCATGTAATAATAATGTTCAGACAGCCGTATACAAAGGCTTCACCATTTTTAACTACTACCACCTCAGCAGCTAGTAAAGATATTTTAGCAAACATTCCTCAAATTAAAATGAAAAGCTAAAATATCTATAAATTCTGAACAACAATCACTTCAGTTCTGATTGCCTTGACACAAAGCAGGATTGAAAACTTCTCTTCAGCTTTGCTTTTGATGTCCATTTTTTGCCATACAGATGATTGTACAGATGCATTCCAACCCCACACTTTGCAATGGCTGGTTCTTTGAAAACAGAAAGGCAAATGCCTACTGAACTTTTCTTTTAAAACTTAACACCCAAGATCAAAGACTAATTCAATTAATTCTAATCTCTAAAGTTATTAGATCTGGGGGCTTTATTATTAACAATTTTTAGGCTTTTAATCCTTTATACAATGACTTATGCAGGCACACAATATCCCAAATGATAATAACCACATTGTGAATTCTAATAAATTTTTATCTAGCATGAATCGTACATAAAGCTGTCAGTTTAGCTCCTTCTCTGTAGAAAAGAAACAGAGAATCCTGCACACGATGGAAACAAGGGTGATAAAGACTACAGATATGAGTGCACTATTTGCAACTAATCATTTATTCAGAGATCAGAAGTTGTTTTCAAGCAGACACTGGGGCAGTTCTTGGCACTTAACATGATCCCCTTTCAAGCAGCTCTGCGTTAAAAAGGGATATGAAGCATCCCAAGGACTGTGAAATGCAAAAATAGCTTTCAGCTGTCTTTTCTCCCTGCATTGTCCATAGTCATGAGAGGCAAGCCCTGACCCCACTGAAGTCAACAGAATTTCTGTCATTGCCAGTAGCAGGACCAGGCTTAGTCACTGCTTTTATTAATAATTCATTCTTTAGAATGACATTACGGGTATTTTGGCAATGGCTTTGTTTTTTCCATTGAAGTAAAAAAATGGTGCAAAACCAAAACGGATTTGGAGAATGTTACCAGCTCTGATAGTAATATTAGAGTAATTGAGAAAAAGTTGTACCATGTGTATGTTATTCATCAATGAGTTCCCACTCTTGCTAGCTACCATAAGCTCCAGTTCCACTTGAACTTTTAATTAAAATACTGTTACAAAAGGAGGAAGACATAACAAAAACCTTTGGTTTTATGCAGAGGACAAAAGCATTTACAAAAATGGCAGAGACTGGCCCAGAAGGATCATAACTGAAGTTTATAATTAAAGCTTATGATACCATAACCCTTCTTTCCTGAGATACTCTTAGATAGCACTCTGAGATTAGTCAGTTAAATAAAATGGAATCTCATGACATTTACAGGGCACACATTTGCATATTATATATAAATGTGATACTAATGTGATACTAATCACCTACCTACTGCTCAAGCTCTGTGCAGCCGTTTTGCACCTTTTTAGCCAACAAAGACATTCTCTCACATCCGCTAATCTGTTGCTCAGCTGAGGGTATTTGTGCCCTTCCTCAGCCAAGTCAAGGTAGATCATAACAATGCTGGGCACATCTGAGCTGATTTCAATCTAGCCAGCATGGATTACTTTTGTCAGCCATGATTTTCTAGAATGAAAGAGTCTGGCATAGACTATTTCAAACGGGTGTGTCATGCTAAGATCTCTGCAATCACACAATCAGCATTGGTAGCCTTAGTAGTTATTACCCTACTACAGATAACATGACATATGACAAATCATACTTTTGTGTGTATTTATGCGTCAGGGCTCAGGCCTGAACTCTCGATAGCATGTCCTCCTTCTGTGACATGATATTGATAGTTGCAAAACACGGTACTATTCTATTATCAAATGAAATGGACTGACCTGGATAGAAAAAAACCCTCTTCTGTTGACAACGTCTGAATGCAATGAAAAATCTGTCAGGGGTCATTTCTTTTTAGTGAAACTGAAAACTAATCAACTTCTAACCTTTCTAAATACAAGATCAACTCATGCAACAAGTCCACTTAGTTCCTGGATTTGCAGAGACAAGAGGAGTCCAAGTCTGAAAGTTGTATCTTGAGTTGCATCAATACATATCCAACGAAAAATTTCACAAAAATCTTCATTATTTCTTTGCATCAGAATTCTTATATATGAAGCATTACAAAGCACTTTTAATTCTCAGAATTTAAAATTAGTATAAGAATGAGTGCAGATTAGTACAAGAATTATTAGAACATCCAACTAAAGAACAATCACATTTTAGTTAAATTCATATATACTGAATAGTTGTTAAAGAATATCTGACCCAAGTATATTATTTTGGGTATTTTGTCAGTCACGTATCAGTCTGGTAGTCTGTTAAATTGTATTTGGAATATGGCAGATACTATTAACGAATGTATGAATAAAGTTTTAGGAATTGTGTGCTTTCATTTAAACTTCACAGTTAATGCTTTAGATAGATGCTGGAAAGGATCTCTCAAAAATGAAGAGAAGCTGATGACAAGTTGTAGACATTAGCATACTATTTTTATTGTTATACACTTGTGCTTCTTATTTCCTAATCCAAATTCTCTAATAAAATAGTATAGTATACATGAGCTCTAGACTTGGTGTGATGACACAGTAATGTTCTCATTCCCCTGGGAAGAATATATCCTCAATAATTTTAATACAGACACTTGCTTCAACAACACGATACTATTGGAAAAAAAAACAACCAGAAGGAAACACTCAATTTCCTTAGAAATTGGTGGATAATGATGTAGAGAGCAGTTGCCTGTAGTTTAACATCTCTCAGCCACACTAAATCACATCTAAGTGTTAGCTAACGTTTAACAACTATTTTCCTATCGTATAGGAATTGCTTATGAAGAATTTCAATAGCTCATATAAGTTGAAAAGCATAAGTTGTTTTGAAAACACCAGAAATTACACCAAACTCCTCTTAAGTCTGCACAATCACTTAAGTTTCTGCAAATCCAACCAGACTGAACTGTATCTCACCAAAGCCGCAGAAGTGTCTTTGCATGAAATCTGGAGTATAGCTATGAATCGCATCCTCACGCACTTCTGACAAGCATCCACCTCCAAACTGGAGCATGCTACACTACACAACAAAACCCTGCTGATTATTAAGATCTTTCAAAAAAGAATATCAAATCTATGTTATTAGCCATGGAGAATTTCAAGAAAGAAGAATTAAATGTTACTAAGAATTAACAAAATTACCGCAGAACTTATATGATATTATTGCTACTTCAAAGCTCTTTAAAACCTGAATCTTAATGTCCACAGCTTAAGTGAGCTGCTTAAACATCACAGTCTATAAAGTAATTTTGGACAGACTGTTAATTCTTTTTTAATTATAGAAGTAATATAGCACAGATAAAATTAGGTAGGTTTTATTTGGAATGTTAAATATTGGTAATGCTGGTGAATAGAGCAAAGAATTATTGATTAACTGTCAGGTGTACTTGCTAAATGGTCTACATGTTTAATCAATGAGTTAGTACCTTGAATAGAGTGATCCTTAAAGTACTTATCCAAATTTAGAGATTTATAACCTTCTGTTTTATTTTCAATATACTATGCATGTGCTGTGTGTAGTGCAAAGTATCTTTGTCATTGGCCTAAAAATAAAACTGGTTTTCCTGGATGAATTATGCACTTGTAGCTGGCAACAACCATTTCACACTTGCAAATTAAACCAAGTCCTGTCAAGTGACTGAGAGTCATGTTGATTTCAGTAAATCCAGAGAGATCTGGTAAACTGTCAAAATGAGTTTGGTTAAATGTTAGCAGAGTTCAAAAGGAGAATAGAGAACATCAGTTCTAGTGAATTCCAAAAAGTAATTTGTGTCAAGTAACAGAAAAGTTATTCAAACCCTAGAGAACCATGTTCAAACCCTCCTCTCAAGAGTTTTTGGCCTTTATGGACTCTGGCATTTAAATAGATATATGGAAAGCTCCCTAAAGACTAATCACTGCCTACTTGTTTATTATATTTAATAAAATTATCATATTTAATACATTCTCCTCCACTGATCCATATGGAAGTCATTTTGGAAGAGCCCAAAAACCAAAAAGCCCACCTACTACTGGAAGACAAACCAACAGAGACTGATATTTCATGTTTACTTATATGGAAATATATGATACAGAATATGGACAGAAAGGAAGTATAAAATGTAGACAGAAAGAAAGCATAAAGCTATTTGAAAATCAGCTGTAGTGAATACAGAAGCTGACATCCCAGGCTGTCCTTTGCTCCCACAGAAACGACCTGGGGTTTCAAGCTAGAGGTACAGAATGGTATACAAACAGGTGCCAACACAGCAACATTCAGAATACAGACATGGAAAAAAGACAATGTCTTCAAGAGCAGCCGCTATACTGAGCCAACACAAGCAGTACTGTACAGAGCTGACACTTTGGAGAATTGCGTAAGAACACTTGGGCCATGTTTGGCCAAATTTTCCACAGAAAAACAGTTCAAATTTCACCTGTGTTGTACAGTTCTTGAATACAGTCAAGGACAGCGTGAATTACTCTAGTGGAGTCTATCACAAAAGGTCCCGAGATACATCTGGAAGTATCTCAGACTATCCAGACTGTACTATTCCACACATGTCTCTGTCAGCTTGGAAGTTGAAAACTGTATTAATGTGAAACATTATTTTTGCTGAAACCTTACATAAACATTCCTTCTGGATTTGATCTTGATGACTGTTCCACTCAAAATATTTAAATGCAACACAGTTCGCCACTTGTAAGAAAAGAAGTGTTTCCTTTGTTGATTTTTCCTTTCACTTCAGCTCCTGCTATTGCTGTTATTTAATGAAAAGAAGAAAAAAAACCCCAACATTTAATGAATCCAGCTTGTTTGACTCATGCTTACAAAAAAATTGATCTGTATTCCTGTGACAGTCTTTAAAATCCTACCACCTGAGCATCTTTATTTAAAGCAATACAGATATGTTGCAAGCTACTGCAAGGGTCATGGCAGTTTGCAGTAAGTAAATAGAATCCTGTAAGAATACCCTTAGAAAGGTAGTGAACTCCCATTTTTAACCCTTTCACTTCAGATAAACGCTTTTTCCCCTCATCCATCCTCTCCATACAGGAGACTTGGACAGAAAAGGCTTTGTCAGATCGCTGCTTGGGAATTGAGTGGCCTTATCAAGTACCAAATCGTAGCCAAATTGTTCGAAGCCAGCTGTGTGTTGTTCCATTTTGTGCTTCTCCTTCATACGCACATTCATCTTGTCAGAGTCCCTGCATGAGACAATATGAATGTCCTAGACTTTTTCCAAGGTAAAAATACTTAAAAGGAAAGGAAAAGAGATTAATTTGAGCACAAAACCAGGACAAAACACAACCTGACCTTTTCCTTACCTCTAAGCAAACACACAACTACTTCAGTTTTGTCAACATTTTTTCTAATTCGTGTATAGGTGATATCACTGTAGCAAACCGCATTAACGTGCAACGTACTATTTAACCTAACCTTTTGGCAAGTAGTGGCTCTTTAAGAATTAAACATGCTATTTAATTAAAATTTCCATATAAATTTGAATTTAAAAAAGAAAAAAAACTGAAGGAAGTTATTACATTTGCTGAAAACATCAGAAAAAGCAGATGTTCCTCATAATCCAAATCATAATACAAGACTTACCACGCATAGTATTGGGACATTTCGGAAATTACATTTTTCCTCTCTGTATACAAATTTACAAGCTAATAACTACAGGTCTTTGAAGGCTGAAGATTATCTGCTTCTAGTGAAATTCTCCATGTTATGGTCCCACATGTAGCAAAACCTCAGTTCTGACACACAGGATTTCCACAGAAGTAGTCCAACAACTGGCCTCCTCATCTGTTTCCCCATTTCATTAGTTAATACTTGGGAAATATTCCACTGCATAGACGTACCAGAACTTCAGTACACTGTGCAGGAGAGTCAGCTCCTGCAATAATAGGATTGTCATTTGTCACCTTGAGTTTCTCCAGATTTCACTGTACCTCATTACAAGAAAATGCCATTGTATACAAGGTATTAGATAACAAGGTAAATGCAAAGCTTGCCTGACAAGTAACTCAGTGATGAGTAGGACCCTTGAAGAAGATACAGAAATATGTAAGGAAAAACTTACCCAAGTCATATTACATCTGAAAGCAGAAATCCAAATGTTTTGTTTGTTTGTTTCTTTTTGGACTAACTATGGATTGACAAATGAGAATCACAAAACACTGACTTCACTCACTTTTTCCATGCATTAACGCTTAATCAGAATCTTTTCATTAAGCCCAGCACTGTCTAGCATGACTTTGCCTGTATTTTCAAAGCATGCTATAGAGATCAAAAGTTTCTCTTCAGTTTTCAACACCAACTTTGTGTCTACCCCATACAGCTGTGAGCTGAACCTGTGCACACAGTAGAAAATTTCTGACCACTGAAAACATTTTCACATCTATTTGATACATGCAGTGGTATGCTAAGCACAGTCACCAAAAAGCTAGGAAAAGGTCTCCATATGTATTATACTCTCAGTTTCCACGTTACGTCATGTAAATCATTCTGAGGGCTTTTTAGTAAATTTACATAATGT